>NC_140590.1:513416465-513676465 GCF_964204655.1 Triturus cristatus | reverse complement strand
AGGGCAGAAAGTCACAAAAAAAAAAAGAGGGAAACGAGTGGAACAGAGGACAGAAAGGCACAAAAAAAAGAGTGGAAAACGAGTGGCACAGAGGGCAGAAAGGCACAAAAAAGAGTGGCACAGAGGGCAGAAGGGCACAAAAGACGAGAGAAGCAGAGGGCAGAAAGGAACAAAAAAAGAGGGAAAACGAGTGTAACAGAGGGCAGAAAGGCACAAAAAACGAGGAAAAACGAGTGGCACAGAGGGCAGAAGGGCACAAAAAAACGAGTAGAACAGAGGGCACAAACAGCGAGAGGGGCAGAAAGGCACAAAAAAAGAGGGAAACGAGTGGAACAGAGGACAGAAAGTCACAAAAAAAGAGTGGAAAACGAGAGGCACAGAGGGCAGAAAGGCACAAAAACGAGTGGCACAGAGGGCAGAAGGGCACAAAAGACGAGAAGAGCAGAGGGCAGAAAGGCACAAAAAAACGAGTGGAACAGAGGGCAGAAGGGCACAAAAACGAGAGTGGGACAGAGGGCAGAAGGGCACAAAAACGAGAGTTGCAGAGGGCAGAAAGGAACAAAAAAGAGGGAAACGAGTGGAACAGAGGGCAGAAGGGCACAAAAACGAGAGTGGAACAGAGGGCAGACGGCACAAAAACGAGAGGCGCAGAGGGCAGAAAGGAACAAAAAAAGATGGAAAACGAGTGGCACAGAGGGCAGAAAGGCAGCGCCACAAACAAAACATTTCAAGTAAATTAAAAAAATCGTAAATCACACTGTGAACATATGAATAACAAATAGAGCGACGGGCGGGAGGTGGTCGGTGAAATGAAGGCATGCGTTCTGGCAAGATGGATTGGGGAAACTCCATACTTGGGTTTCAAACGTACAAGCACAACAATGTCAATAAATAAAATAAAACTCTGAAAGGAGCCTACCTTTTAAACCAGCGGTGACGGTGGGGAGGGGTGTCGGGCGGGGGCAGCAAGACAGAGACTTGCAAGGTGGGAGGAGAAAGGGAAAACTGAAAGCACGAGTGCACAACAATGTCAACAAGCCCGGCGGAGCGTGGGCGCGAGCGCTTGGGGCGGGGGAGCGGACCCTTTGAAGTGCTTCAAAGGAGCCAAAGCTATAGAGAAGGGAGGGGGGAGTGGAAGCAGCTGTGCACGTGCATGTGATCGTGCACTCAAGGTTTAGGCCAGCCAAAACAGTGGGTAGCACTTTGAAAATCCCACATATAAAATGTCTCTTGCGAGACCTAAAAAACTATTCCACATGCACGTAGTACGTTAGGTAGACGCAGAGTCTGCATAGTAACAAAGGAAACAGTTAGCTCTTGTTATGGTTGCAAAGTCACAAAATCCACTTTTTTCTGAAAGGCACATGAGGACGGATGCAAAAAACATAAAAATAGGTACCTGAAAGCACAAAGAGACCCTGCAAACTAAACATTAACTAACCAGGGACCTGAATTAATTGTACCGACATTGTCATTCATAGTAGGAAGAGCCTGTCCACACACTAGAGACCAGCCACGGTCGGTAGTAGGAGTAACTGCAGGGCGATGACGTGGGGAGGGGGAGGGGCAGGGTGGGGGGTAGTAAACTATGGATTACGGAGATTTACAGGTAAAATAACATATAAATTAATAAAACGAATTTCGTTGCGTGCACTGCATCCCCAAATGCGATGCAGTGTACGCAACGAAATTCGTTTTTATTAATTTATATGTTAACTTACCTGTAAACCTCCATAATCCATAGTTTACTACCCCCCACCCTGCCACTCCCCCTCCCCCTCCCCACGTCACCGCCCTGCAGTTACTCCTACTACTGACCGCGGCTGCTAGAGAAACACATTGATGTTCAAATGAGAAACATCAAATGGCAGGCATTCTGTGTACCTTCAGTAAAAAAATGTATACACCCTGCGTCATTGCACCAGTCATTGCTTGGGAGAAAATTACCTCCAGGCAGGAAAAACACCCAATCAAAGTTTTCAAGTCTGGGATTGAAACGCAATTTTTGTAAATTCAGGGACCAAGTCTGCATTCCTCTAGTGGTAAACAACAGAGTCACCATCTTGCGTGGCCTGCTCACATTTGATGGCAATAAACTGTGACACAGTAACACTCAATACTTTGTTTAATGGAATGCAGTCAATGAATCACAGCGAGTAACCCCGCAACACTCTCCACACTCCTGTAAATAGCAGGGTTAAGAAAGCATGTCCCGATGGAATATTATCAAAATCAATGCACCAACAAATGCATAAGAAGCCTAGCATGCATTTATGGCTCTTTACAGTTCCCAAAATCATGCATAAAAAACACCTGTTTTCTCCAAAGAATCAGAACCTATTGCCCATCCTCTAAGTAAGAGTGTTCCTCCTTTGACCAAGCTCAGATTGACTCCTGTAATTGTATCTTATATTCTTTACTCTTGATTCCAGTTCTCTTCCTGAGGCGGGGTGAGAGCATTTCACAGCTCTTTGCAAGTTTAGTTCATGAGCTTCCTCGAGCATGGTACGCATATCAAATGTGCTTGGCCGCTGCATGTTTTATTGTTTTGTCCTCCGCCGTTTACCTAATCTCCCCGCATTATATTACCACCAGTTATTGCACAATATATTGGTTTACTCAATAAACAAGTCATAACACGTTTATGAAGTTTCAGTAACCTATATTGCACAACTGCTCACCAAGCTAAATCTTTCAACAACAAAATAAATATATTAATAACTTAGGCAAAACGTAATGCATTTACTAATGCTTGTTCTTCTTGCACTTGCATTTTGCGGGACGCCATCTTATTGTCTTTCTTAGAGTTGGGGCAAGACTACACATTCTTGCGGCGCTCAGCAACAGCCATGCTGCCTGAAGTAACATACGCAGGAGCAGCTATGCAGCTATGTCAGAGGAGAGTGGCGGGAGGTGCAAAGGAGACGACAATGAGCAGCTTCAAGATTGGTGGTGGGGTCCATGATTTGCGCTCCAAGGGAGACTGAAAGCCTGTTCTTTGCTGTCTCCAATCCAGCAACGCCGCTCACTTTGCCAATTCATTCAAGCTAGCCTTGCTGATTAGGGGCATTGCCCCGAAACCAGTCCCGGGATGCTTGTTTCTGGTCCAGAGAAGACACGGCTTGGCAGTTCGGGCTGGACTGTTCCCATGAGGGACAGTGCCAAGAGTGAATTGCATATAACTGTGTCGGAACTGGGGTGGCAAAGTGAGCTAAAGAACAATGATGGATTCAAAAAAGATCTGTGACTGGGGTGAGTGTCTGAAAAGTGTCAGCACGCCGTCCATCATCTCCTTGTGTTTGCTTTGTTCACCCCAAGTTGGCAGGGTATGCCCAGACGTAGGTCCCTTGCTCACTTTGCCACTGCTGGACTGGCTGATGAGGGGTGTTACCCTGAAACCGGTTCCAGGATGCTGGTTTCCAGTCCAGGGAAGACATGGCTTGGCAGTTCGGGCTGGACTTTTCCCATGAGGCACAGGGCCAAGCCTGATTTGCATATAGATGTGTTTGAACTGGGGTGACGAAGTGAGCTAAAGAACAATGATGGATTCTATCCAGATCTGTGACTGGGGGGGAGTCTGTGAAAAGTTTCAGCACTCCGTCCATCATCTCCTTGCGTTTACTTTGTTCGCCCCTAAGTTGGCAGGGTATGCCCAGATGTGGGTCCCTTACTCACTTTGCCACTGGTTGCAAGCTATCCTGGATGATGAGGGGTGTTACACCGAAACCTGTCCCAGAATGCTTTTTTCCAGTTCAGGGAAGACATGGCTTGGCAGTTCAGGCTGGACTGTTCCCATGAGGCACAGGGCCAAGACTGATTTGCATATAGCTGTGTCTGAACTGGGGTGGCGAAGTGAGCTAAAGAACAATGATGGATTCAACCCGGATCTGTGACTGGGGTGAGTGTCTGAAAAGTTTCAGCACTCTGTCCATCATATCCTTGTATTTGCTTTGTTCGCCCTAAGTTGGCTGGGTATGGCGAGACATGGGTCCCTTGCTCACTTTGTCACTGGATACAAGCTAGCGTGGCTGATGAGGGGTGTTTCCCCAAAACCGATACCAGGATGCTTGTTTCCAGTCCAGGGAAGACATAGCTTGGAAGTTCGGGCTGGACTGTTCACAGGAGGCACAGGGCCAAGACTGATTTGCCTATAGCTGTGTCTGAATTGGGGTGCCGAAGTGAGCTAAAGAACGATGATGGATTCAACCCAGATCTCTGACGGGGGTGAGTGTCCCAAAAGTTTCAGCACTCCATCCATCATCTCCATGTGTTTGTTTTGTTCACCCTAAGTTGACGGGGTATGCCTAGACATGTGTCTCTCGCTCACTTTGCCACTGGATTCAAGCTAGCCTGGATGATGAAGGGTGTTACCCCGAAACCGGTCCCAGGATACTTGTTTGTGTTCTAGGGAAGACATGGCTTGGCAGTTCGGGCTGGACTGTTCCCATGAGGCACAGGGCTAAGACTGATTTGCATATTGCTGTGTCTGAACTGGGGTGGCGAAGTGAGCTAATTAACGATGATGGATTAAATCCAGATCTGTGACTGGGGTGGAGTGTCTGAAAAGTTTCAGCACTCCATCCACCATCTCCTTGTGATTGCTTTGTTCATCTTAAGTTGGCAGGGTATGCCCAGACATGCCACAAGCACTTGTTCAATTTGCCACTGGATTCAAGCTAGCCTGGCTGATGAGGGGTGTTACCCTGAAATCGGTCCCAGGATGCTTGTTTCCGGTCCAGGGAAGACATGGCTTGGCAGTTCAGGCTGGACTGTTACCATGAGGCACAGGGCCAAGCCTGATTTGCATATAGATGTGTCTGAACTGGGGTGGCAAAGTGAGCTGAAGAATTATGATGGATGCAACCCAAATCTGTGACTGGGGTGAGTGTCTGAAATGTTGAAGGCACTCCGTCCACCATCTCCTTGTTTTTGCTTTGTTCACCCTAAGTTGGCAGTGTATGCCCAGACGTGGGTCCTTTGCTCACTTTGCCACTGGAATCAAGCTAGCCTAGCTGATGAGTGGTGTTACTTCGAAACCGGTCCCAGGATGCTTGTTTCCGGTCCAGGGATGACCTGGCTTGGCAGTTTGGGTGGACTGTTCCCATGAGCCACAGGGCCAAAACTGATTTACATATAGATGTGTCGGAACTGGGGTGGCGAAGTGAGCTAAAGAACGATGAAGGATTCAAACCAGATCTGTGACGGGGGTGAGTGTCTGAAACGTTTCAGCACTCTGTTCATCATCTCCTTGTGTTCGCTTTGTTCGAAGTTGGCTGGGTATGCCCAGATGTGGGTCCCTTGCTCACTTTGCAATTGGACTAAAACTAGCCTGGCTTATGAGGTGTGTTACCCCAAAACCAGTCCCAGGATGCTTGTTTCCGGTCCAGGGAAGACATTGCTTGGCAGTTCCGGCTGGACTGTTCCCATGAGGCACAGGGCCAAGACTGATTTGCATATAGCTGTGTCTGAACTGGGGTGGCGAAGTGAGCTAAAGAATGATGGTGGGTTCAACCCAGATCTGTGACTGGGGGTGAGTGTCTGAGAAGTGTCAGCACTCTGTCCATCATCTCCTTGTGTTTGCTTTATCGTATAACATATGCTTATTACGCTGAAGTGCACAAGGCACTAAAATTACGCTGGGCCAATGCCATTGTGGAGCTGAAACAGATGACTGGTGAGGGGTCTAGCTGGGCTGTTGTTACGGTTTGGAAGTCAAATGAGTCTTGCGGGCTGTAGTTCATCACATGTTACCTAAAGTTCCTGACTATACCATGCAGCTTGTGACAGTTTCCTGTATGAGATTGTCTATAGAAGCTGCATCAAACATGACTGGGCACTGTGCATTCTCTTCGACGACCAGAGATTTCCAAGTACAACTTCATTATGTCCAGGAAGCCATGTTGTTTGTTCTCTAAGATATACGTTTATTTGTCCACCAAACTTATGTCCACATAGGTAGATATGTTGTTTAGGGGCATCCTTATTTCACAAATGTTCCCCTGCATAGAAGATTGATGTTGAAAAATTGATCCTCCAAACACAGGATTTTTCCATACCAAACCCCCTTCATAAGGTTGTTCTTCACATATAGGGCTGCCATTTGGGAAGTTGTAGGAGGGAAATTGCTGGAAGGGGAAGGAGTCATTCCTACCTGTCCCCTAGAACAGGTAGGAGTAATCTTCACCTGTCCCCTAGAAGACTGAGAAAAGAGTGAAGTTGCATCAGGGTTGGAGGGTGAAGCAGCAGAAGCAACTGTAGTAAAGTTGGTTAAAGGGTGGTTAGAGGGAATTCCTGCATAGCTGAGACAAGGATTCCCAACTGCTGTCTGGGTGCTTGAAATCTGTACAAAATTCTTAGGAAAGAGACCACCAATTGTTGTTTTTGCATTTGTCACCCCGAGTGGGAAGGGTATGCCCAGACGTGGGTCCCTTGCTCTCCATGCGACTGGAATCAAGCTATCCTGGCTGAAGAGGGGTGAAACCCCGAAACCGGTCCTAGGATGCTTGTTTCCAGTCCAGGGAGGACCTGGCTTGGCAGTTCGGGCTGGACTGTTCCCATGAGGCACAGGGTCAAGACTGATTTGCATATGGCTGGGTTCAAACTGGAACGGCATGGTGAGCAAAAAAACGATGGATTTAGGCCCAGATCTCTGTACTGGGGTGAATGTATGACATTGTTCTGCATTCTGTCCATCAATTGTTGTTTTTGCATTTGTCACCCCGAGTGGGAAGGGTATGCCCAGACGTGGGTCCCTTGCTCTCCATGCCACTGGAATCAAGCTATCCTGGCTGAAGAGGGGTGAAACCCCGAAACCAGTCCTAGGATGCTTGTTTCCAGTCCAGGGAGGACCTGGCTTGGCAGTTCGGGCTGGACTGTTCCCATGGGCACAGGGTCAAGACTGATTTGCATATGGCTGGGTTCAAACTGGAACGGCATGGTGAGCAAAAAAACGATGGATTTAGGCCCAGATCTCTGTACTGGGGTGAATGTATGACATTGTTCTGCATTCTGTCCATCAATTGTTGTTTTTGCACATGTAAGAGTATGGCATTTTCTCCTGGGGTTGAATGCTGTTCTCCCCTCGTGAATGGTATGGCATCATTATGAGGCTCCTGGTTTCCAGGTTCTGCAATACAATGGAAACGTAATGTATTACTTAATCATTAAAGGCTATACAGCATGCAAAACCAGAGATGTTGTAAATCTCTTTGAAGAAGAATTACACTTCAGGCTATATGAATGAAACAGCATATTAGTATACAAATGTATTTAACAAATTATAGTGGGGAGCTAGCTGCACTGAATTAGTACTCAGCAATCAACAAAAATGTAAAGTCAATCTCTATCTAGTTTTATTATATTACATTTATTAAATCAAATAATTTTATGTTATACCAACAATAGTTCATTAATATCCTCACTAAAATCCATTCTCAATGGGTATGCAGATATAGGCCCTGATTGCAAGTTGGGCAGTAAATTCCGTCCCATGCGTAAACCCCTGTTTACGCAAGGGACGGAATTACGAGTTGGTTTTATTTCACACATCCGATAATTATCAGATGTGTTAAATAACCCAAAATTTCTTACATTTCGGCAGGTCAAACCTGCCGAAATTTAACAGGTGAAATGTGTACAGTATTTACCATACCAAGCGGATTTTCTTATGTATTAAACACCAAAATCTGCATGTTATTCCCCAATACTTTTAATAGGTGGTATTTATTGCACCAGATAAATAACGAACACAAGGGTATCGTTTTTTACCAGGTGGGATAAATGGCGCATTTACTGGTAATCAGGCCAATAATGTCTTTTCACAAAGTCAAACGTTCTTGTCTTCTGAAGCAGACACCTATTGTATTCGCAGGTCGAATCTAAAAGAAGATATGTGTCTGCTTTCATCAGTCCAGTAATTTGAGTTTGTGAGCAGCTTCTTCATGGCTAGAGCACAATTTGACGGTGCCTTACTGCCAATGAATCCTAAGTATCTTAAGTGGTTTCCTCATCCTGTCTCCCCCTTACCCAGTGGTTGCTTCCTTCCCCTGATGACGTAATGCCCTGTCACCTGAAGAATTCCAACTGTCACCATGTGCCACTCAGCTGACTGGAAGTTGTGGTGGTGTAAATAAAGGACTGAAGGAATTAGACCGGACTGGATTCACTTCTTTACGATACTGGCGACAATCACTATGGTGCCGATCACGATCCGGTAAAAACCGGGTACGAACCGTCGGACGGAGCATATTCTCCGTCCGACGCGTACCCGGTCGTCAATTTCTACAAACAAGGAATTACGAATCGCACGGGTACACCATGACCGTACGATTCGTAAAAAAGTCCGACCGAACAAAAAAACACCTACCAATGCGATCCGGGAAAGTGCCGACCTGACGTCGGGACGCTCGCAGCCAGCCATTCACGACCCAGGAATCACGATTCGCACCGACGTCACCCCGCACGGTGAATATTTTGCGGCAGCCAAAAACTGCCAGGAAATCAGGACGACGCGAACAAGGACCACCAGTACGCGACGGACAGACGACGACGCGAACAAGGAGGACCAGTACGTGACGGACACACAGGACGACGCCACCAAGGAGGACCCGTACGCGACAGGACGACGCGATTGGAGTACCAGTACGCGACGGACAGACATGGACCCGAACCTACGAGTCATCCCTGCCCTCATAGCAGTCCACCTGCTCTACAGGCACCGACGCAGACGCCGCAGAAGGTCAGAATAACTAAGGGAGGGGGGAAAGTGGGGTGGGGTGGGGGTGGCACGACCAGGGCAGGCCACAAAACAACCACATAAGTCACACATGGCCTGGACATACCTGACTCCCATGCCCTGGTCACCACGAGGGGGTGGGGGTGTGTCCTGATAAGCCAGCGACCGCCACAACGGAAGTCCGTCACCACGCGAACCGGCAACACAACCAGACAGGTACGTCCCGTACCCACGCCTGAAGAGCGTGGGTACGAGTCGTACCACGCCCACACACACGTCACCCCAACAATGGCGGGACGGATCGTACCCACGTGGCAAAGGCCTGGGTACGGCCCGCACAAGCATCACATAGCGTGGGGACGGATATGTACGGACCCTACCCCCACCCGCGTATGCATGGAGCGTACCCCCACCCCAACAGTGTAAGTACGACTCGAACCCTCACCCGCGGACGTACGGACCGTACCCCCCATGCCAACAGTGTAAGTACGACCCGTACCCCCACCCGCGTATGCATGGAGCGTACCCCCCATGCCAACAGTGTAAGTACGACCCGTACCCCCACCCGCGTATGCATGGAGCGTACCCCCCATGCCAACAGTGTAAGTACGACCCGTACCCCCACCCGCGTATGCATGGAGCGTGCCCCCCACCCCAACAGTGTAAGTACGACTCGAACCCTCACCCGCGGACGTACGGACCATACCCCCACCCCCACCAGTGTAAGTACGAGCCGTACCCCCACCCGCGTATGCAAGGAGCGTACCCCCCACCCCAACAGTGTAAGTACGACTCGAACCCTCACCCGCGGACGTACGGACCGTACCCCCACCCCCACCAGTGTAAGTACGACCCGTACCCCCACCCGCGTATGCATGGAGCGTACCCCCCATGCCAACAGTGTAAGTACGACACGAACCCCCACCCGCGTATGCATGGAGCGTACCCCCCATGCCAACAGTGTAAGTACGACCCGTACCCCCACCCGCGTATGCATGGAGCGTACCCCCCATGCCAACAGTGTAAGTACGACCCGTACCCCCACCCGCGTATGCATGGAGCGTACCCCCATGCCAACAGTGTAAGTACGACCCGTACCCCCACCCGCGTATGCATGGAGCGTGCCCCCCACCCCAACAGTGTAAGTACGACTCGAACCCTCACCCGCGGACGTACGGACCATACCCCCACCCCCACCAGTGTAAGTACGAGCCGTACCCCCACCCGCGTATGCAAGGAGCGTACCCCCCACCCCAACAGTGTAAGTACGACTCGAACCCTCACCCGCGGACGTACGGACCGTACCCCCACCCCCACCAGTGTAAGTACGACCCGTACCCCCACCCGCGTATGCATGGAGCGTACCCCCCATGCCAACAGTGTAAGTACGACACGAACCCTCACCCGCGTATGCATGGAGCGTACCCCCCACCTCAACAGTGTAAGTACGACCCGTACCCTCACCTCGAATGCATGGAGCGCACCCACACCGTGTATGTCCCATGCGTACATATTCAGAAATTGGAGGTGTGTGTGCAGAGTCCTCCCAGCAGTGCCCAGAGACAGGAGGGTGTGTGCAGAGTCCTCCCAGCAGTGCCCTGAGACAGGAGGGGTGGGTGTGGAGTCCTCCCAGCAGTGCCCTGAGACAGGAGGGGTGGGTGTGGAGTCCTCCCAGCAGTGCCCTGAGACAGGAGGGGTGGGTGCAGAGTCCTCCCAGCAGTGCCCAGACGCAGGAGGGGTGGGTGCCTATCACTCCCAGCAGTGCCCAGAGTCAGGAGGGGTGGGTGCAGAGTCCTCCCAGCAGTGTCCAGACCCAGGAGGGGTGTGTGCAGAGTCCTCCCAGCAGTGCCCAGAGACAGGAGGGTGTGTGCAGAGTCCTCCCAGCAGTGCCCTGAGACAGGAGGGGTGGGTGCCCATCACTCCCAGCAGTGCCCTGAGACAGGAGGGGTGTGTGCAGAGTCCTCCCAGCAGTGCCCTGAGACAGGAGGGGTGGGTGCAGAGTCCTCCCAGCAGTGCCCTGAGACAGGAGGGGTGGGTGTGGAGTCCTCCCAGCAGTGTCCAGACCCAGGAGGGGTGTGTGCAGAGTCCTCCCAGCAGTGTCCAGACCCAGGAGGGGTGTGTGCAGAGTCCTCCCAGCAGTGTCCAGACCCAGGAGGGGTGTGTGCAGAGTCCTCCCAGCAGTGTCCAGACCCAGGAGGGGTGTGTGCAGAGTCCTCCCAGCAGTGCCCAGAGACAGGAGGGTGTGTGCAGAGTCCTCCCAGCAGTGCCCAGAGACAGGAGGGTGTGTGCAGAGTCCTCCCAGCAGTGTCCAGACCCAGGAGGGGTGTGTGCAGAGTCCTCCCAGCAGTGTCCAGACCCAGGAGGGGTGTGTGCAGAGTCCTCCCAGCAGTGCCCAGAGACAGGAGGGTGTGTGCAGAGTCCTCCCAGCAGTGTCCAGACCCAGGAGGGGTGTGTGCAGAGTCCTCCCAGCAGTGTCCAGACCCAGGAGGGGTGTGTGCAGAGTCCTCCCAGCAGTGTCCAGACCCAGGAGGGGTGTGTGCAGAGTCCTCCCAGCAGTGCCCAGAGACAGGAGGGTGTGTGCAGAGTCCTCCCAGCAGTGCCCAGACACAGGAGGGGTGTAACACATGTGTGTGATGCCAGAATTACCCACATCCATACTGCCTACAAGGGAACATGTCCCCATGAACTCATGTCAACTTACTCCACACACAAGTACAGTGATCACCAAGGATGCCACGATTGTTGCAGGTGGAGACATGCCCATGCATGCATGGCCAAAGTAGAAGGGCTCCGTCACACACACAGCTCATGTAGACACAGTTCTGCGCTAAACATTGTGAACACCCTGCAGGGAAGAAACTGGGTACACAGAGGAAGGAATACACCCTGGGACATTTGAACCATGCAGTAACTGCTGACATGACCTAAGGAAGTTAGCCAACACCTTGTGATGGCACACAGATCCCAGGGTCGCCCCAAAGAGCAGAACACTACTACAAATCCCACACACCCAAAGCGTTAAACACCACCCAAAACATTGTAGCAGCCCCACCAACACCAATACCACCATAGCAGGAGTGTGAGAATGACAACAAAAATAAGCTTTATTCAGCATGAGCACAATGTCCGTGGATCGCAGGCAGTTCAAATTCAACAAAGGCCATAGGGCAGTCAATGATTCCCAGCTGGATGGGGGACACAGTGGGATGTGTGTCCCCTACCTTGCCTGCACAGTCAAATGCCATCGTCTTCCATACTGGTGAGGGCATCAGGGGGGGGGGAAGCAACAGGCACCGCAGGGACATCAGGGCAAAGGGGCGGCGTTGTGGGTGCAGGGATGGAGGACTCAACCACAGGGGGTGTGTCATGGCCAAAGGCGGAGGCCAGGATGGCACTACACACCTTAGCAAGGTCCTCCAGGGAGTCCCCTGCACCCGAAGTGACCTCAGGCCCCAAGGAGGGGGGGGGGGGGTCAGAGGGATGGGTTGCAGCGCCACCGGGGGAGGGTGGAGACAGGGGGGGGAGACTCAACCACCCTGACCGAGGACTTCCTTGACCGCTTGCGTGGTGGCGGAACTGTGGGGCTCAGGGACAGAGCGGCCATGAAGGTGTCCTTGGGGGAGATGTGGCCAGGAGAGCTGAGGGGAGGGGATTTGGAGGGAGTGGATTGTGTGGAATGCGGACTCCCACTCTGGCTGCGTGTCACACGTTTGCCCCCCGACCCAGTGGGTGTGCCTATCTCACCCTGTGTGTGCGTGTCAGGAGGAGTGAGGTGGACCTTCCCTGCTGGTGTGGTGCCTGTGTCTGTTGTGGTGGGTGCATGCCGACGTCTGGGTGTACGTGGGACAGGCATGGAAGTGGGAAGTGTGGATGGGGCAGGGGTAGGTGGGGGGAGGTCGCGCTGCAGGAGACCCACTGCTGCAGTCAGTGTGGAGTCTATGGACCTCAGCAAGTTGCGTTGGTCAGCCTGCGAAGAATGAATGCCCTCCAAGAATGCCTCGATGTTGGTGAGGGTTTTCCCGTGGGAATGGAGGACATTAAGGATCGCAGCCTGACCAACCTGCATTTGCCGCTGGATGTCCATAGACTCAGCATTGGCGGCAGCTGTGGAGACAGGGGCAGGGGGTGCGGTGCCTGGCAGGAAGGAGACATGCGGTGACCGGGCACGCTGGGAAGGGACACGAGCAAGTGGGAGGCGGCTGATGGGAACTGAGGGGGCGGTGCCAGGTGTTGTTCCACTGTCAGCTGCTGGTGCAGCCTCCGCCAACTCGGAGACATCCTCCTCGGACCTGTCAGCCTCGTATTCTGATGTGCCAGTCGACAGGTCCTCGGCCGCACTATCCTCCGCCTCTGTCCCACTCGATGTGCCAGCCCCGATGTCACGGCTGGCACTGGTGCTCGGTCCCTCCGCCTGGTCTGTGTCCATGTCTCCCTCTGTGTCCCCCGACGATGCTGTGGGCAGGGTGGAGAGACAGAAATTAATCAGACACCTGTACACATCTGTCACATGAGTCCAATCTACATAGTCAACATTGCATAGCCTGAAGAGGAAGATCCCTAACATCTGCTAAACAAGGTACCGATGTAGGGCATGAAACACACAGTTGGTTGAGCCACCATGCCACTGAAATACCATGGAGAGTATGAGACAATAGCTAAAGACAGGAAACGGAGTCTGACATAGCACCCAGGCCCTGGGGACAATCCTGCCCAGCATCTGCACCACACAGCGTTGGTGAAAATACCGATGACCAGGGACAATAACCATGAACTTGAGACACATGCTGCATAGGTAATGCTGCAAACATGCCCAACATTACTCGGTCACTGCACCTTGCGTGTGTGTCCAGTAACATCACACACTGGCCAGACCCAGCAAGTAGAAATCAGGATTTGACACATAGGCATTGCCCGCCCCAAACAACCCCCACACGATGCAAATTGTTGAGACACAGGTGGCACCAACATCTCATAGTCTGGGTGATAAACACAGGGGCAGGCAAAAAGCAAGATTGGACGCCAAACAGCCAAGGTGCGCCTGTACAAATAATGAGGCACCAGTGCCCATCCTCAGATGAGTATAACAAGACACACAGGCACTGGCAACTGTGAGTATGAAGAAGGACAATCAGGTCAGGCTGCACAGTGGACACCTGTACATAATAGCACGTCTATATACATGGTGACAGGGGACAATGGCACAGAGCACAACCTACGCTGTAGACAGTGAGAGTGTCCACGTTGATGATGACACATACAATACTGAGGATAAGGTGCCCCAGGGGACAGTAGTGGGCACGCAACTACATGCTACAGAATGGTCATGACTGCTACACACGTCACCATCCCTGCACTATGCGTATCGCACACTCATGCACATCATGTCACAGGCCACAACATAGGACATGCGCTATGAGGCATGACACATGAGAGACCAACTCCCATGTCTGGAGTCAGCATCAGTGCCAACTGACATGGAACCCACATGCAGTGCACTTGACAGTTCACAGGCAAGGTCCCACAACCTGTTACACACCACCACCACACATGATGCTACAGTCATTGTTCTCGTGGACAAAGCGCCAGCCTACATTACCTTGTGAAGGAGTGACTACACACAGACCAGGGAACACATTGCAAGGAGGGGAAGGGTGGCAGGGGCGCAGCGCTATACTGGGGCAAACAGGATCTGCACAGCACCTTTAAACCCTGCCAGTGAATTCATGCCACAGTGCCCTTACAAATGCCGGTGACACACAACAAACGCACATGTACCTACCCCCTTCCGCCTGCTGCATCGCCTGTAAGCGCCTCTCCAGGTCTGGAAAGACCACCGGCAGCACACGCCTGTGGAGGTGGCTCAGACGGCGGCGGCCGCGGTTCTTGTGGCTCTCAGGTGAGTCCCCCAGCAGGAGCCGTGCAATCCTCCGCGTCCAGCACCGGATATCCTGCCAGCGTTTCCTCACCTGGGACAGGCTCCGCCTCCGACCATCCACACGCCTCACGGCACTGACGGCGGTCAGCCAGATCTGCTCCTTGGCAGTGGCGCCTACCTGTGAGGAAGAACAAGTGACACCACATCAATACACCAGCCACATGTCACATAGAGACATATGAGAACAAATTGGCTGGTTACAACAAGGCATGTCATGCAGCCAACGCATTGCACCTCTGTCATAGGGACATCATCCTCTGGTGAGGGAAAAGGCAGTACGTGCCATAGTGGGTACACAGGTGGAATGATGGCAATGTCACAATCAATGATCAAGGCTCACACTGTGCATCACACCCACCCCTCCTGTCTCAGGGCACTGCTGGGAGCACTCTGTACCCACCCCTCCTGTCTCAGGGCACTGCTGGGAGCACTCTGTACCCACCCCTCCTGTCTCAGGGCACTGCTGGGAGCACTCTGTACCCACCCCTCCTGTCTCAGGGCACTGCTGGGAGGACTTCGCACCCACCCCCCCCTGGTACCCCTCCGACAGTACATGGCATGTGTGTCACACCAGGACACAATGCCGGAAGTCACAGTCAGAACACAGGGACAGTCTGTGGCAGTGGCCTATGCACTCACCTGATACCCTGGTCGCCCATACAGCATGGGGTACTGTGGGAGGATCACATCCAGCAGAGCCATGTTCTCCTCCAGGGTGAATGGCTGTGACCTCTCCACAGCCCTTGACATGGTTCCAGGGAATCAGTAGCAGCAGCTTGGTCGACAAATGCAAATATGTGCAGGCAAGTACTCCCTCATGGGACCTGGCTGCCTTATATGTGCCCTTCTGCCCAGTCTCATGCACAGGAGTACAGAGTGATTGGTCACTCACATTTGCATCCTATGTTTCCACCAATCCCTTCAAACCTAGCAGTCTGTGGGTTCCCTATCAGTTTCATTCTCCTGCATGATGTAACCCCCACAAACACATTGCAACAAAGTAGAACAATTCCAACTGACTTCTGCTGTGCACCTTCCAGAACAATTTCGAAATTTGAACTTTGTCTCCATGACAACCAGCATGCATGTAGGCCTTAATACTTGTCCCCTATGTAATTTGGAGAATCACACACAGGTACGGTGCGTTTCGGGGCCCTAGGGCACCCCAAATGCATGGCAACGGCCCGTACATGCATCCTACGTTCACTATCACTATGGGTCTGCACGCGTATGTGTACACGTAGTGGTACGGACCGTACACACGCATGTACGCTCACTATCACTACGGGTCTGCACGCGTATGCGTACACGTAGTGGTACGGACCGTACACACGCATGTACGCTCACTATCACTACGGGTCTGCACGCGTATGCGTACACGTAGTGTTACGGACCGTACACACGCATGTACGCTCACTATCACTATGGGTCTCCTCGCGTATGCGTACTCGTAGTGGTACGGACCGTACACACGCATGTACGCTCACTATCACTACGGGTCTGCACGCGTATGCGTACACGTAGTGGTACGGACCGTACACATGCATGTACGCTCAATATCACTACGTGTACGCATACGCGTGCAGACCCATAGTGATAGTGAGCGTACATGCGTGTGTACGGTCCGTACCACTACGAGTACGCATACGCGAGGAGACCCATAGTGATAGTGAGCGTACATGCGTGTGTACGGTCCGTAACACTACGAGTACGCATACGCGAGGAGACCCATAGTGATAGTGAGCGTACATGCGTGTGTACGGTCCGTAACACTACGGGTACGCATACGCGTGCAGACCCATAGTGATAGTGAGCGTACATGCGTGTGTACGGTCCGTACCACTACGAGTACGCATACGCGAGGAGACCCATAGTGATAGTGAGCGTACATGCGTGTGTACGGTCCGTAACACTACGGGTACGCATACGCGTGCAGACCCATAGTGATAGTGAGCGTACATGCGAGTGTACGGCCCTCTCACTATGGTTCAGCACGCGTATGCGTACTCGTAGTGGTACGGACCATACAAATGCCTGTACGTTCGCCATCACGATGGGTACACATACGGCAGCACTCCCACAGTGATTTGGAAACATACACAGGCCCTCTTAGCAGCAGTACGGCGGTTTGTACACATCACTGTGGTGATAAGCAACACACAGGTAGGAATAGGGCGGACATACATGTCCATCGATGGACATACTTGTCCAGGAATGGACATCAATGCATCGCCTGTGCATTACTACATGTGTGGGGCACAGGTGTCACAGGCTGTGATGTGGAACATGCCTCCTGAGTGGAGGAGGCACCAGATGTATGATGAGATGTGTACAGGTGTACTGTGTGAGGGTGCAATGTGTGCCAGGCATGCCCTTGACTCCTATGACATGTGTGCATGTCGTACTGCGCACTTGGGGTGAGCGTCACTGGCATGGCACGGACACCAACACACGGAAGTGTCCCATGATGCCCGGTACAGGGGTCATGACACATGACTTGTCACTAGCCACAGTGCACAATGTGACCATGTCATTTATGTGTCCGGGATTTACATCAGGTTGATGTAGTAGCACCCTCAAAAGCTGCAGCCGTTGCAGCAACCAACATGTGTCTGTGTGTAGATTGTCATTGCACACTGTTCCGCACACCATGACACATGTGTTATCGGATGTGAGGTGCACATGTATGCATGGGACACGGAGTAGCGTGACAAGGCCATGTCAGCATCCTCACAAGGAATGTGTGGTGAGTCATGACATGTGCACCTTCATGGCAAGGTGTGTGGGCAGGCCTAGTGTAATGTCATGTGACCTGTGGCTCCGGTGTTCCGCTACCAGTCTCTGCAATCGGCATCCTACTTCTGCTGATGTGTGGGTGTATGTCACTCCTGTGTTGCGTCTGACTGTTCACTTGCACTGGGACACAGCTATTCCCATGGCGTGGCATGGGGAGGTTCTCAATCTCCGTGTGTAGCTGGGTCTTGGAAGGAGTGTCACCTTGCATCCATACGTGTCCTGGGCATGTAGCACGTATCTGACTCCCTATGTGGCATGTGTGTATTGCCAGATTTACATGTGCTCAGTAGACATGAGTTGTTGTCGTAGTGCACTCACTCTTCCTTGTCACTTCCAAATTACTGCAGAGCGCCGCCTGTTGCCCGAATAATTCCAGACTTGGCTGCCATGCAGGAGAATGACAGGATCCGGCTCTACCGCTTCACCCAACCGTTGATTCTGGAGCTGACGGCGAGACTGGCACCACACCTGCAACCGCAGCACAGGTATCCTACGGCACTGACACCCCAGCTGAAGGTAATGGCTGCCCTACATTTTCTTGCCACGGGTACCTTCCAAAATACCATAGCTCATGTTGGTGGCATGTCCCAGAGCATGTTCAGCGGTGTGCTGCATGATTTCTTGGAGGCCATGTTGATTCACCTGGATGACTTCATCAAGTTCCCAACCCCTGAACAGATGACAGAGGTCAAGCGTGGTTTCTATGCCCTGGGAGGGATGCCCCATGTCATTGGGTCCATAGATGGGACACATGTAGGTTTGGTACCACCACACGCACGGGAGGTGGCGTACCGCAATCGGAAGCACTACCACTCCATCAATGCCCTTGTGGTGTGTCTGTCCAACATGGTGATTTCACATGTCTGTGCTCGTTTTCCAGGATCAGCACACGATGCCTACATCATGAGGCGTAGCGGGATGCCTGATATGATGATGCAGCTGCGCAACGAACGGGCATGTGTTGTTGGTGGGTACAGTCTGTCTGTCCTGTATTCTGTATAGCCGAGCAGCACGACCGCTTCGCCAGTTCTAACGATATCCATGTGCTTTCCATGTAGGGGACGCTGGCTATCCCAACATGCCTTGGCTGCTGACACCTCTCCGCAACCCCATCACGCCGGCCCAGCTCCGCTACAACACCGCCCATGGCCGGACAAGGCGTGTGATAGAGAGGACGTTTGGCATGCTGAAGAGCCGATTCCGGTGCCTCCACAAGACCGGCGGCGCACTCCCATATGCCCCGGCGAAGGTTTGCAAGATCTTCATGGTCTGCTGCATGCTGCACAACATGGCAGTTGAAAGAGCTGTGCCACTCATCCTGAATCAACATGACGAGGACCATCCACCCGTGGAGGACGAAGGCCTTGGCAATGGGGCTAGTGATGTGGAGGATGTGGAGCCGCAAGAGGACATCCGGACTCGGCTCATACGCGACTTCTTTGCTTAGTGGTGAGTACCAGTGTCTGAGTGTGCACGCCTTGGTCCCCGTGTGGCATGTGTTGTGATGTGTGTGTCCACCTGCATGTATGGCACGTGAGTCAGAGGTGTGTGTGGGTGTGTCACTGGAGTGATGGTGGCAGTGATGGTAGTATTTCCCCAGTCATAATTGTGACCTAGCATGTTGTCATCCATACATGTGTCGAGTCAATGCACATGCAAGTGGCTGTGCTTTTTGTGGCTGACTTCTTGTGTGTCTCTCTTCCCCAGGTACCTGCGCATGCCATCTGCTGGTTGCATTGTTGTGGCACTGCTATTCCTCATGGACATGGCATCGTGGGCTGACTCAGCGTTACAGGCACGGACACGTTTGGAAGTCTCCATGGGGTAAGGGATGCATCTGGGGTGTATTGGGTGTGGCAGTTGTTCACGATGTGTGCACACTGCCCAGGTCGGGGTTTGGTTCCTCTGCAGTCATGTGGCATCCCCATGGGACACGACATGCAGCTGGGTACACCAGAATAGATGGGCTGCCTGGTTGTCAGTCATCAGTGATGGGATGGTGGATTGTGATGATGGCATCAATGTGTGTGACACTGCCCTCGGACACATACGGTTGACATTGGCTTGACATGGCGTGGGACTTCCACATCAGCGGATCTATGGTGTATGGCAGGCTCTCCGTGTGCAGCTGTGGGTATTTAGCTGTTAGCCGACGCTTGTGTGCCAGTACCATGGCTATCACGCATTTGTGCTGCAGAAGGGGGGTGCCAGTGTTTGAGCCACATGTTACTCCACATGATGTGTTCATGTGTACTTCAAGTTGCCTCTGCAATCCCAAAAACATGACTATTAAAGGTGTCCCTATGCCTCCAAGGTGCCTCTGCTCAGTCAATGCTGGTGTGTTGGCACGGTGCATCCTGCATGTCTGGCATGGTATTCCCAGATTGTGGCTATGTGTCAATGTGTCGAGTGGCAAGATGCAAGCTGTGTGTGTGTGCTGAGACTGTGTATTGGGCATGATGTCCATGACTGTGTGGGTAGTGTGACATGTGCCATCCCCATGCATCCAACGTTGTCCAGGCCCCCATTCTCTGCATCCACCGGACTCAAGCTTGCAGGACATGGTTCTGCCACCTGTCTACACGTACCTGGGTGCCCCCCAGGACACGGGCCAGGTTCCCTGACCTCTGCGCATGACTGTTGCTGTACTCAATGTGTCTGTCAGCACGGTTGTTCGGCCACCCCCTCAGCTGGTTCTGACCATCACGGGTGTGTATGGTGCTCCATGTCTGTCTTGCCTAATAAACTGTGACCCATGTGTCCTGTGCCAGACTCAGGCCCCAGGGTGTGGATGGTTGAAGTGAACAGATGACTCAGGCATGTTTAGACTGTACAAGACACATGTTAGGTAATAATGCTACCAGCAGGCATCTACTCTTAATAGTGTGATTTATTAGGGGGGGGGGGGGGGACAAAGTGGGGGGCATTCCGGGATTAGGGAATCCAAAGTTCAGTAGGGGAGTTGGTGTCCTTGCCATTGGAAATCCTCAGAGTCCATGCCACAGTCTTTGTCAACATTGGTCAGCCAGTGACCAGCAGGGCCATGTGGCAGAGAATGTCTCTTGATGCTGTGATGCTGTTGCTCCAGTGGGCCAGGTGCCAGGCCAGGTGTCCTGGGAGATGGTGATGTAGCAGCCACCCTCACGGTCCTTTCCGTGGACGACCCGGCTTCCTGCGGGGAACCTCAGCAGCACGCCGTGACGACGTCTGGGATGCTCCGTCGGATGTTTCCTCCTCCTCCTCATGATCCCTCCCTGTGGGTGGTGATGTTCTCCGCCTTCTGGCACAGGGAGGGTCGGCCATGGTGTCGGCCATCCGACGGAGTTCAGCGTGAATCCCCTGGGACGCCGTCACTTGCTCAGCCTGTCTGTCCTCCATCCTCCGTTGGTGTAGCTGTAGACAGGCTATTAGCTCCGCATGTTGCTGGGCCTGCTGGACCTTGATCCCCTCGAGGACGGACACAACCTGGGCCATGCCCGTGGTGTCCTGCCGGTATGAGTCCAGGATGTTACGGACATGTGAAAATACCGGATCCCCAGCCAACTGGTCAGGCTCGCGCCTCCGCCGTCCTCCACTCCCACCACCCCTGCCCACTTGCGTCTGGCCTGCACTTGTGGGCACATCGGGTCTCCGGGACCCCTGAGGGGTGGCATTGGCGTTGTCGCCTGCCTCCTCCTGGGTGCCCGGGACACCGTGTCCCTCCTGGCGAGCCTGGCTGCATTGTGGTGTTGGGGCAGGGATCCTGGGTGTCTCCTGGGATGTGGCAGGAGTGGGGGTGGTGGTTGGCACGGTTGTACCTGACGCAGGTGCTGCAGGTGGTTGGACACCAGAGGGGCCAGGTCGGTCGGGGTCGTCCGCAGAGTGGTGAGAGTGGTCGCTGCCGGTGGGATCGGTCTCCTGCAGATCCGGGTCCTGTGAGTGTTCCCCCCCAGTGTTGGGGGGTGCAGCACGACGTTGACCTGTGTGTGAGAGAGAAAATGTTAATTTTGATCCATGCAACATCCATGTTTCATCCGTTACAAAGTTGGCACATTTCCTCTTGGAATTAGGATCTGTCTTGCATTCCACTCACAGTGCACTTGTGCATGTGTGTGTCCCTTGGGCACCAATTTGGCCCCTTTAACTATGTGTGGCACAGTCTTACTTGCTGCGTCAAGTGTGACTGCAGTCAGCAGTGGAGTGTGCATGTGTGCCGAGCTATGCATTTGCGCCTTCCTTGTAGCACTGTACATGTGCACATGGAGTGGATCCACACACTCATATGATGCAGGTGGCTGTCCTTGTGCTCGTGTACAGGTTGTGACATGGCCCTGCGTTTTGCCATGATGAAGAGGGGGGGTTCTGGCACTGGCCACCCTTGTCTACATGCACGCAGTCCACCTGCTGACGAGCAGACATTCCCACACACCACAGGACTGATTTGCTCTCCCTGTGTCTCCCTCCTTCTCTGTCCCCCTCTCCCTCCCTCTCTGTCCCCCTCTCCCTCCCTCTGTGTCCCCCTCTCCCTCCCTTTGTGTCCCCCTCTCCCTCCCTCTCTGTCCCCCTCTCCCTCCCTCTGTGTGTCAGCCTCCTCCCTCTGTCCGTCTCCCTCCCTCTCAGTCCCCCTCTCCCTCCCTCTGTGTCCCCCTCTCCCTCCCTCTCTGTCCCCCTCTCCCTCCCTCTGTGTGTCAGCCTCCTCCCTCTGTCCGTCTCCCTCCCTCTCAGTCCCCCTCTCCCTCCCTCTGTGTCCCCCTCTCCCTCCCTCCGTGTGTCACCCTCTGTCACCTTGGCCCAGCTTCCTGGGCACACACTGTTAGCAGATCTTTGAGTGGCCCTTGGCCTGTTGATGTGAGTTTGTTTCTGATCTCCAGGCACCCATTTTGTCTGCTGTGTGTCTGTGCGCTGCTGCTGTGGTGGTGTGTGCTGCCACTCTTTCACACTGTTGGCTGTTCATTAGCTGCTGGCATGTGCAAAACAGTGCCTTCACCCCCATGTGTTGATGCAAGGCATCCGCCATTTGCTGGCAAGTCATTCCTGTGTTGGGACACAGTGTTTGTCTGGCTGTGACCTAGGCCATATGGGCAGAGGGCATTGTTGTCTGCTTTGGAGTCGCACTATGTGATTCTTGGTGCCCAGCCTCCCGCCATCCGGGTTACCGTGTCATGTGTTGTTGTCTTCTGTGGCCTGTGACTTGACATTGTCCAGCTGGGTGCATGGGGCATGGTGGCAGCAGTGGCATGTGCCTGCTCATGGAATGTGGTTGAGTAATGCGATGGCTTGTGGTGGTTGCGTGGCTGTTATTAATTTTGGTTGTGGTTGCAGTTCCCCCCATGTGAGGTGCGTTGTTTGTGTACTCACCCGGGTCTCGGAGTCCTTCTACTCCTTCAACTGCCTCCACCGGCAGTATGGCCATCACCCTCTCCTCCCAGGGATGGTACTGTACGGGTCTGCGGGAGGGCCCTCCTCCGGTGGCGTTGGCCTGGTCGTGTTCCTCCTGTCTCTTGGCTCTGACCCTCCTCCGCAGATCGTACCACCTGTTCTGGCAATCCTGCTTGGTCCTCCTGGTGTCCGCAACAGCATTCACAGCATCGACGATGGTCTGCCACATGGCTGTTTTGGCTGCCTGGCTGGTGCTTCTGACCAATGTTCCCAAGATCTGTGGCTCGACTCTGAGGATTTGATCAACAAGGACCTCCAACTCTCGGTGACTGAACTTTGGATTCTTGGTAGTGGGCATGGTGAGGGGTGTGGGTGGGGATGGTGTGGGTGTGGGGGGTGTGTGGATGTTGGGGGGGGGTGTGGATGGTTGTGTGTGTGTGTGAATGTGATGAGAGGGTGTTTGTGAGGGTGGTCGTGTGAAGGTGTGCAAGTGTAAGATGTGGTGTCGCTTGTAGTCTGGTTCTGTGGTGTCTGGCAGCAGTGGGTCTGTTGCAAAGGCTCATGGTTTGTGTGTGTGGGCCCTTTTTATTGGTCCATGGGTGGGTGTGGCAGTGTTTGAATTTTGGGTGGGTGTGTTATAAGGAGTGGTGGTGTATTGGGCCTCTGTTTGTTTTTGACAGTTGCAGGTCAGTGATTGTGTTATTTTAGTGGTTGTTGGCCATGTTTAGTGGCTGTGTGCCTTTCGAATGGTGTATTGTTGGGTTGTTTTGTTTTGTCCTTGTTGTGTACGTGCGTTTTGAGCGTGTGTACGGTGTGTACATGGGCCATTTGGTTGTACGATTTGGTCCTTGTGTGTGGCTTTGTACGACTCGTACATGCGGTTGTGATGTTGGGGCATGGGGTGCGCTCCGTACTTAGGAGGTTGTGTTGGGGGTGCGCCAGGAACGTACTGGGGTGGGGGTACGACTGGAACGTACTGGGGTGTACATAGACGGTGGTACGACACGTACAGGGGTGGGGGGGTGTACATTGACGGTGGTACGACACGTACTGGGGTGGGGGGGTGTACATTGACGGTGGTACGACACGTACTGGGGTGGGGGTACGACTGGAACGTACTGGGGTGTAGGTAGACGGGGCTATGACACGTACTGGGGTGGGGGTGTGGCTCGAACGTACTGGGGTGTAGGTACACGGGGGGTACGACACGTACTGGGGTGGGGGTACGACTGGAACGTACTGGGGTGTAGGTAGACGGGGCCATGACACGTACTGGGGTGGGGGTGTGGCTCGAACGTACTGGGGTGTAGGTACACGGGGGGTACGACACGTACTGGGGTGGGGGTACGACTGGAACGTACTGGGGTGTAGGTAGACGGGGCCATGACACGTACTGGGGTGGGGGTGTGGCTCGAACGTACTGGGGTGTAGGTACACGGGGGGTACGACACGTACTGGGGTGGGGGTACGACTGGAACGTACTGGGGTGTAGGTAGACGGGGCTATGACACGTACTGGGGTGGGGGTGTGGCTCGAACGTACTGGGGTGTAGGTACACGGGGGGTACGACACGTACTGGGGTGGGGGTGCGACTGGAACGTACTGGGGTGTACATAGACGGTGGTACGACACGTACAGGGGTGGGGGGGTGTACATTGACGGTGGTACGACACGTACTGGGGTGGGGGTACGACTGGAACGTACTGGGGTGTACATAGACGGGTGGGGGTATACATATACGGGGGGTACGTGTCGGACGTACGGGGGCTGGGGGGAGTGTTGGGCGCGTATGCGGGCACATGTCTCCATGGTTGCTATAGGTGTTCGGTGCGGACGGTGTTTTTTCCATACGGTTGTAGGCTCGGACGCACGGGATGGATCGTGATTCCTCGGTCGGACTTGGATTTTTACGTTTGTAAGGTAAATCGTCCGAGGACGTGTCGGACACATTTTCCGACCCGAGGACGTGTGGGGAATGATTCCCGGTGCGGTTCGTATGGACTTTTTACCATGCGAATCGTGATTGCCAGTTCGTACGGCACTTGTACGATTCGTACGGTAAAAAGACCCGATACGAGTCGCACGGGGGAATTTTTTACCGGATCGTGATCGGCACCTATGTGGGGACAGCAACAGCCCCACCCCCAACTGTGCCCAGTCACAAGTTGCCAACCTTGAGGCAAGCACAGACACCTTACTTCAAGTAGGAAGTGCGGCAAGTACAGAGACGTTACTTCTAATATTAGCCCAGCGCAATATATCACCTACGCATGGACTTTATTTCAAGTAGAGCGCAGCAAGTACAGACGCTTTAATTCTCTTTAGGCCCCCACTTACCTGGTTGACCTTGTCATTGCGGTGAGACTGATTGCTTCAGCCAAGGTATGGGAACTAGCACCTCTAGGCGCGGGGCTGTGTACGCTGCTGCCTGAAACCTGAAGGCGCACTTCGCGGTTTGTTTTTCATGTGCTGGTGAGAGAGTGGAATGCTGTAGGTTCCTGTTTACCAAGTGTGTACAGTTTTCTGGCATCCCTCAGGCAGCTTCACTCAACAGCGGGAGGCTGTAATAATCACAGAAGAAGGCCACAATTAACTAACTCAGAGTGAAAGCACTCAATGGATTGTAGAGTGCTGTTTATCCAGGGTGGTGTGATTGCTCTGCAGCCCCGACTGAAGTCTCTCAGCTGTTGGTGGCAATAACACCTTACAGAGGCGTTTCTTCCTTACGTTTCCTATAACGTCGCAAAGCCTAGGGAATAGTTAGTATTAAGCAGTAATTCTCTCTAAATAGGAATTTATTCTTTGAAACGTCTTGAAAGGCACGTTTTTCTGCATCCTTCACACACGATCTGTGGGGCCGATTCACAGAACTAATCTGAGATAAAATCCTAAACTTACTACTTTTGGTATTCACAGAAGGCATTTAGTAGTAGTAAAGTTAGGACTCCTAACTTTACTACTACTGAATGCCTTCTGTGAATACCAAAAGTAGTAAGTTTAGGATTTTATCTCAGTTTAGTAGTAGTAAAGTTAAGACTCTTAACTTTACTACTACTGAATGCCTTCTGTGAATACCAAAAGTGTTAAGTTTAGGAATTTATCTCAGTTTAGTAGTAGTAAAGATAGGACTCCTAACTTTACTACTACTGAATGCCTTCTGTGAATACCAAAAGTAGTAAGTTTAGGATTTTATCTCAGTTTAGTAGTAGTAAAGTTAAGACTCTTAACTTTACTATTACTGAATGCCTTCTGTGAATACCAAAAGTGTTAAGTTTAGGAATGTACCTCAGTTTAGTAGTAGTAAAGTTAGGAATCCTAACTTTACTACTACTAAATGCCTTCTGTGAATACCAAAAGTAGGAAGTTTAGGATCTTATCTCAAATTAGTTCTGTGAATTGGCCCCAAAGCGTTTTGCGACACGCCTGAATAGTGTCTCACGTTTTTTTCACCACTTCACCAGCCTTTTCGCGCTGACAGGTACAAACTAATTACCTAGACTCATATATAATTCTTCACACTGACAGCTCAATCTCTTGGCTGGAACAAGTTTGAGCTCTGCAGGACTGCTTCCTGTCTCCTTTGGTTCGATGGGAGGAGCCTCATTCAACCACACCACAAGAAAACCGTTGAAACACTAGTATATAATTTGTGGTGCGGACTTTTCAAATGAAACAATTGAGGCACACTGTCAGAATCATATGTATGGAACTAAACTATCCTCAGTGTAGTTATAACTCTTCTGTGTGATGTAGTAATTTCTTTTATTGCAATATTTTCCTGCAACGTATAATCCTCTTTCAAATAACTTTCCATCCTACAAATACATATCAAATAAGGGTCTGGCACACATTTCCTCATCTTAAAATGACAGTGGCCATGATGTCACAACCCCCACCATTCTTAAATGAGGAAGGAGAACATGCTCTACATAGTAAACAGTGGACACTTCTTTTTGAATCCTATTTGATAGCCATAGGAGGGGAGAAATTCTCTCCGATGAGAAAACAAAATATTCTATTACATTACTTGGGACCAGAAGTACAATACATTTATGACAGCTTGTGCCAACAAGAGGATGAAGACAATGACAATGAATCAGACACAGATGTGGATGTATATCAAACTACGTTTGAAAAAACTTAAGGACCACTTTGGAAAAAAAATCAACGTAGTGTTCGAAAGGCATACATTTTTCACAAGAGCACAAGGCAGAGAAGGTACAATTATACATTGCAGCACTGAAGGGATTATCCAATACATGCGATTTTGGTGTTTTGATAGACTCACTAACCAGAGATCAATTAGTGACATTCACCAACAATCCCAGGGTGCAAGAAAACATACTAATCAAAAACCCAGACCTGAAACAAGCTATTGACATAACCGTAGTAATCGAACATATGGGTGAATGCATGAAAGAAATTAAGTTTAGTTCTGAGACTCATCCCCATTCTAATGATGTTGACATGACGAAAAAGCAAGGAAATGGAAATACTTTATGAGACAAGATGGAAGAAACCCTAAGGGCAAATGCCTCAAATGAAAGATTGAAATGTTACAGTTGAGGGAGTGTGGGGCACTTGACAAACAACAGGCAGTGTCAAACAAGTAGTTCAACATGCAGAATGTACGGAAAGAAAGCACATTTTTCAAGAGTATGCACATGGTAGAACCAAATAATCAGGAAGAAAACAATTTTATAATTCAAGTAAAAGAAGAGGGAGAAGACGTACAATTTCTGTCATGTGAAATAACCTTAGACAATGAACCTATTACTGTGTTTGTAGATTCCTGCTCTCCCTATACCCCCCCAGACAATAAATCTTTTGAGAGCATGTTTCCTGGTAGAGGCAAAGAACTAGAAAGACCAGATATAAAACCAGGAGATTAGAATGGAGATTTGATTCCATTGACAGGAATGAAAATTATGCGTATTTGTTTCAAGGGCAGAAGTACAGTAGGAAAAGTGTACGTAACAGATAAAGGGTTGAATTTGCTTGGGTGGAAGCATCAGAGAGAATTGGGTATGTAGCTGTACCCAAACAGATTAGAACAAGTTCTGCCTGTAAACCCTAAGGAATGTGGAGAAAAGTGTGCAGTGAATTCTCAAGGTGTTTTCGGATACATCAATCAATCAATCATGGGTTTGTTAAGCGCGACTACTCATACGTAAGATTCTCAAGGCGCTGATGAGGAGGGGAGGTTCAGGTTCCAGTCCATCAAGGAGGGGGTCTGTAGAAGAGCCAGTTCTTGAGGTTTCTAGTGAAGATGGGGAGTAATGTTGTCTGCCTGAGGTGGAGCGGTAGGGCGTTCCATGCTCTGGCCACGAGGAAGGAGAAGGAGCAACCTCCCAATCTGGTCTTTCTGGTGTGGGGAACAACAGCACAGGAGAGCTGGGCTGATCGTAAGGTTCTTTGGGGTGTGTGGAAGTTGATTTGGCTGTTGAGGTATGCTGGTCCAGTGTTGTGGAGGGCTTTGTGTGCGTGGGTGAGGATCTTAAAGGTGATTCTAGCCTCAATGGGGAGCCAGTGGTGTCTATGCAGGTGTTGGGAGATATGGCAGTGTTGTGAAAGTGTGAGGACTAGTCTTGCGGCGCCGTTCTGGATGTTTTGTAGCTTGCAGGTGAGGTTTTTGTTTATTCCGGCATAGAGTGCATTGCCATGGTCGAGTCTGCTGGTGACGAGGGCGTGGGTGGCAGTTTTTCTGTGCTTGAGGGGTATCCATTTGAAGGTCTTACGTAGGAGGCAGAGAATGTGGAAGCAAGAGTATGTGACGGAGTTGATCTGGCGGTCCATTTTGAGCTCGGTGTCTAGGATGATTCCAAGTTTGCGTGTGTGGTCTGTGGGGGTGGGTTGGCTACTGAGGGCGGGGGGTCACCAGGTGTCGGTGCAGGCATCGGGGTCTGGGCCCATGATGAGTACTTCTGTTTTATCAGTGTTGAGTTGTAGGCAGCTGCTTTTCACCCATTTGGCGACAGCTTACATGCCTTCTTGGAAGTTGTGTTTGGCTGCGTTGGCTTTGGAGAGGATGAGTTGGGTGTCGTCTGCATATGAAACAATGTTGAGTCCGTTGGTTCTGACAATAGGGGCGAGAGGAGCCATGTAGATGTTGAAGAACATTGGGCTGAGGGAAGACCCCTGGGGGACTCTGCAGGTGGTTGGTGTAGGGTCCAAGAGGAAAGGTGGGAGTCTGACCCGCTGCATTCCGCCGGAGAGGAAAGAGTAGATCCAGTCGAGGGCCTTGTCCCGGATACCTGCGTCGTGGAGTCTGCGTATTAGGGTGCGGTGGGATACTGTGTCGAAGGCTGCTGAGAGGTTGAGGAGGATGAAGGCTACTGTTTCTCCTTTGTCCAGTAGGGAGCGGATGCTGTCTGTTGCGGTGAGGAGGGTTGTTTCTGTGCTGTGTTTTTTTCTGAATCCGGATTGTGACGGGTCGAGGATGTTGTGCTCTTCGATGAAGGTGGCGAGTTGGCTGTTGATGGCTTTCTCGATCACATTTGCTGGGAACGAGAGCAGGGAGATGGGTCTGTAGTCTTTTTAGGTCGGTGGGGTCTGCCAAGGGCTTTTTCAGGAAGGGGTTGATCTCGGCGTGTTTCCAGTCGTCGGGGAAGGAGGCCTCCGCCAGGGAGCGGTTGATAGTGTGGTGAAGCATGGGTGCGATGATGTCGACGGCTCTGTTGAAGATGTGGTGGGGGCAGGGGTCCGTGGGGGCCCCAGAGTGGATTGACTTCATCATCTTCAGTGTGTCTTCGGTGGTGAGGGCTGTCTAGCTGTCAATTGTTGGCTTTAGGGTGTCGGGGTTGGCTGGTGAGGGTTCCATGTGTTGGTTGGCTTCGTCGAAGTTTTCGTAGATGTTCTTGATTTTGCAGTGGAAGAAGCTGCTGAGTTTGTTGCAGAGGTCTTGTGAGGGGGGAATGTCAGGGTTCCTATGAGAGTACCAACATCACATTCATCTAAATTCCAAAGCTAGAACTGTGGTACATAAAGTGAGACCTATATCTCTATTGATGCATATACCCCTCAAGGAAGAATTAGATAAATTATTGAGTCAGGATGTAATTGAGCCAATAGAAAGTTCAGAATGGCTGGGCCCAATATTAATAGCCCAAAAGTCTACTAAAGGGCAAATCAGCCTTTTTTGCCCTTTGCCACACATTCACAAGGTGCTCACGTTGATTAAGGATGCTTCCTTCTTTAGTGTCCTAGATCTCTTTGCCGCGTACCATCAGATGTTATGTGATTTTAATTTATAGCGCGCATGGATACTCACGAGTGTCCCAGCGCGATACCAGCAAAAGGGGAAAAGTGTCTGTTTAGGCGAATAGATGTGTTTTCAAATGTTTCTTAAATATCGCCGGGTCCTGAATAGTACGTAGGACTAGGGGCAGGGCATTCCAGGCAGCAGCTGCCTTCCTCGTCAGGGAGTTACCCCCGAACCTCTGATATTTGAATCGAGGAACCTGCGCAAAGCGGAGGAACATGGAGCGCAGCTGTCTGGATGGATCATAAAAAGAAAAGCATTTTTGTAGATATAGTGGGCCAAGCCCATGCAGTGCTCTGTGAGCCACAACCAATGATTTGAACGTAATCCGTTCCGCGACGGGGAGCCAATGCAGTGAATGTAGATGATGTTGCACACTGCTCCAGATAGAGTTAGATCCCTGATCGAGGCATCACACCCCTGGGACCCTTTCAATACAAATGCATGCCCTTTGGCCTTGCATCAGTGGCGGCTGCATTTCAAAGAATCATGCAACATTTACTGCGAGGGGTCCCGCACACCATGTGCTTTCAAGATGATATTCTGATCTATGGCATCGATGAGAGAATCCATGGCATCACTCTCAGGAAGGTTCTAAATAGGCCTAGAGATGCAGGCCTAACCATTCAAGAACAAAAGTGTCACATTGGAGTGAGACCCGGAGCTCTCACTCCAACAGCTTACTCAAGGTCAAGGTTTCATTTGTGTGGAGGGAAACTGTCAAAAAGCATTTGACTGCATCAAATCTGCCATTAAAAAAGCTCCACTCTTAGGGAAATTTTATCCCAATAGGCCCACACAAATTACCATTGGTACCAGCAACAAAGGAATAGTTGCGACCCTAACTCAAGAGTTTGACGGCATCAAAAAAATTGTGGATTTTGCTTCCAGGGCACTAAAAGGAGCAGAGTCTCTGACATGCTACTGAGTGGTCAAGTATTTAAAATTTGTCTTATGGGGTATACCATTTGCCATTAGAAAGACAAAAAACCCTTGATTATTGCATTCACCACCAAGGGGTCGGAGAGGATAACAACTAGAATCTCTTGGTGGGTGCTAGGACTGGAAAGTTACAACTTTAAAATTATGTATATTCCGAGTTCACAAAATGTAGTTGGAGATTACCTTTCACGCAATCCCCTTAACATTGACATGGGGAACCAAGAAGAAATATTTGAGGATTTTGTGCTGGAGATAAAAACAGCCAGTAAAAATTCCAATGAGAGGGAACAAAACATGAATGAGGATGATGAAATGATCACTTTGACCATGTACATTCACCAAGGTTGGCCAACGGATAAAAATACATTGCCCAACTCCATTGTAAAGTATTGGGAACTAAGACTAGAACTGATTAATTCTGAAGAATGTATCCGTCAAGGGGAAAAAATAATACCTCCCTTTGGACTGAGAAAGAAGATTATTGATTACTAAGGCCTTATTGTATATTGTTGTAAATTATCAGCAGATTCCTGCTTACTGCATGTGTTTATTATGGACTAAACCTTCCTTCATTTCATTCCTTTAATAAGGAGATGTGTTATATCCTATGTATCTTAAGTGGTTTCCTCATCCTGTTTCCCCCTTACCTGGTGGTTGTTTCCTTCCCCTGATGATGTAATGTGCTGTCCCCTGAAGAATTCCTTTCTTCAGCTCCTCAACATTTCCAGCATGATTGCTAAAGTCCCCCAGGTCAGGAAACATGCTACGGTAATACTCCTGTGGAAAGAACACACTTTAGAGGTCTCCAAACTGGAGAATTACAGTCCCATTTCTCTCCTACCGCTCCAGGTGAAAATTCTCAAAAAACGTGTCAACAAACAGCTGTCAGAGCCCCTTAAATGTCACAGAATCCTGCACTCCTCGCAATTGGCCTTCCATCCATACCATAGCACACAGTTGGCACCCCTTCAGGTAATCAAAGAACATAAAGCAACCACTCGCCCAGTGAATTTGAAGAGTTCAGGATCACTGGTATGAACTTGCAAAGTTTTTCCTCCGTTCTGGAAGGGCTCTTGTTTCAGGCCTCCTTCAAACCTTTCACCTCCACCTCTCGACTAATTTTCTTTTGTGTTCTTGAGGGCTACTTGTTGAGCTCTATGCTTTTTAATGTCTATGTCCATCCCCTTGCAGATGTTTTCAAAGCCTTTGGTTACTCCATGGTTTCATATGCCCACACTACTCAGATTGTTGTCACCCTGTCTCCAGATTCAGATAAAGGTCCATCTCCACTTAAACTGCCTATAATCTGTTGCACAGTGGATGGGAAGGAAGTGCCTTACACTTTGTCAGAAATTAAGTCTCTCTTTGGCATTGGTTTGCACCTTGTCCAAGTAGGGACCCTCACTCTAGTCAGGGTAAGGGTGTCACACACCTAAGATAACCCCTGCTCACCCCCTTGATAACTTGGCATGAGTAGTTAGGCTAATCTCTGAGGTGATGTGTAAAGCATTTGTACTCATACACACACACTAACACAGTGAAAACACTTCAAAAGAAGTCCACACTAGCTTAGAAAATGGCCAATATTTAACTTTCAAAAAACAAGAACAAAACAACAAAAATCCAACATACACAAGTCAAAATATCACTTTTCCAACATTAAGGAAGTTTAGTTCGTAGAAATCAATGGATGTGTTAGTATAATTACAAAGTACCTTAGATACATCAAAATCAAAGATGGTGCAAGGCGCATGTTAGACCTAGAGGTTTCTGGCTGGCAGGGACGCATCGAAGCCAGTCAGAATCCACCACTCTAGACTGGATGAGTACTATACACATGTCCAATAACCTGTGCTCACCCTTAGGTAGATTGGCACAGAGCAGTCAGGCTTATCCTCAGGGCCCAAGTGTAAAGTAGTGGCATAACAACACAATGCGCACGCTACAAAAAGACTTCACACAGTATGTATAAAACATTTATCTTTGTATTACACACGCACAGAAATCAAAACAAGATTCACATTGTATATACACTTTACAGTTCTATGCAATTGTCAAACTTCCCAATTGAAATCAAAATGAGATACACATTGTATATATACACTTCACTGTTATATGCAATTGTCGAACTTCCCCAATCACAGAAAGGTCAAAGAGTCACAGGTCTTTGACTACATCTCGTGATCCATCTCCTCAGTCTTTCAACTACACCAGCTAATGATGCACGTTGACCCTGCTGGCACCCCATTGACTAGACAGTTGGAACGACCTAACATGGAAAAAAACAATTACTTAGTTTCGTCCATTTGGATTAGACCTCCAGGCACCCGGCAACACCTGCACGATCTCCCCGTAGACAAAGGTTGTGACCCAGAAAGCTGGCAGTATCATCCTCCCCGTCTGGAGGTTGAAGACAGTCTCAGCTCCCGGCTCACATTCCTCCAACACCCCTCAGACACCATACGGTCTGGAGCAAAACCTAGCACAGTTCCCCTTGGTTGCAAGCGCGGGTTCCTCAGAATCTTCAAGCTGCCCCCGCACTGCTTGAACTCTTCACATTTCGGCACCTCAGGTGGCTGCTTGCTAATCTTTATGATCACACTCCTCTGCACAGCTTGATGATGGTGAACGTCAGGACGGTCATTTCCCCAACCAACGATCACTTCCAACCTTATCTGCCGCACACAGTGCAGTCCTTACGATTTTGGGGAAACAATGAGATCCTTTGTGCCTCTGGGATCTTGTAGACAGGAGGTGAGCTAACCGGCCTTTGGAGAGTACTTCAGGACCCGGGCCAAGACAGGTGGCACTTAACTGCAGGCCAGCAACATCCATGCAAAATCCACCAAGTGATAATCCCCCCTCTGGAGCAAAAGCTAGCACAGGTCCCCTTAGTTGCAAGCACGGGTTCCTCAGAATCTTCCAGCTGCCCCCGCACTCCTTGAACTCCTCACTTCTCGGCACCTCTAGCCTTGAAAACATCCTGTGGATGAAACATGTGTCAGCTGCCACCATGGTGAAAATTGCTCCTACTACATACAGAATTTCGATACAAATAAATGGTATATGAGAATTACCTGCTAACGCATTGACTTTCTTATCAAGGAGTCCACAAGCAACAGCAATGTGTGTGCTTCGGTGCTTTGTGGACATGTCTGTGGATAGTCTAGTTGCAGTCCCTCCTGCCCTAAGGACCCCTTGTGTCAATGCACCAGCGTCAAACCAGATTAGTATGGTGCCAAATCCAAAAGCATCTCTGGCTGCTGAGGCCAGAGTCCCAGAGTGCCAGTAATTATACCCACAAGGTCTTTTGAAGAGCAATCAGCTCAAGAGGCCACCTTTGAAATGCACATGCCCTCTCTAAATGTTGTCCTGTCTGCAATCCTACCCTTCGAGGTTAGAAGACTATCTTTAGTGGGGCTAAGACCCTGCCGAGGAATGCAGGTGCCAATTCCACCCCTATGTAATGATCCCAGATAAGCCCCTCAGCGTCAGAGGTCCACAGTTTGCCTTGAACCCCTAGTTTATGGCCTTCAATCAGGAATGCACAGAATTAGCTGTTCCCGTAGTACCCAGATGTGCATTGGAGACAGGCCAACATGCACTCAGAGCCATGACCATCGAAATGCCCACTTTACCAAAAGTGACATTTCCACACACTAAATGTCAGATCCACTGACACTACATGAGAGCATTCGCCATTGCGAGCTCATCAATATCAAATGCAATACTGCTACTTCTCTGCCCTTAGGAAATACTGCTCCATAGCCTTTCCCTACATTCCCTCATGCAAGTAAGAAGCTTGCCCTGTCGTACTGAACATACCACCCAGTGCCATTCACGACCCTTGTATGTAGTCACCAGGGAGAAATTCGAAAAAGCAAGAGACATGCAAAACCTTGGCACATAGCTTTTTAAATGTCAAGCCGGGTAACAGTAACTTGTGCACACAGCCCCCACCAGAGCAAACCTTTAGCACAATCAATGAGCTACCTCTGTGGACACACACCAGTGCTGCAGGCCAACAGAGGTGCATTGAAGATACATGCCCTGGATAGATGTCCTGCCCCTTGACAGGGGACTTACAGCTAACTTGAATCAGTCAATCATATATATGATGTGCACAGTGCTTTTGCACTGAATGGCAGTGTCAAGCGCGCTCAAAGTCCTAGGAGGTCGGCAGTCAGAAAGGTTAGGCGAGACCACGACAAAGGATGCCAGGTCTAACAGTGCAGGGGAGGTGAGGTGCCGGAAAACCAAAGCGATGCATTGGTTCCTTACTAGTTACGGAAGGTATGCATCAGTTACTTACTGGCAGGGGAGGTGATGCATCGGTTCTTTACTGCTAGGCAAGGTAGGTGATGCATCGGTTCCTTACTGGTAGGAGAGAGGATGCATCGGTTCCTTACTGGTAGGAGAGGTGATGCAACAGTTTCCAGACACACGGCCTTGGTTTCTTACTGTGGCATGGTGTCGATGAAGAGTTGGCGTCGAGGTACAATGTGTTGAAAATCCAGATGCATTGCGTCGATGCGGCAGCAGCGATGCAGGTGCAGCATCAATTTCACAGTTGCAATGCAGGCGTTGTGTCAATTCTTCTGCTGTGAGCACGTGCTGTGTCAGAGCCGGAGCAGGTACCACAGACGTTGGTGACACGGTGCTCGGGACTCACGCTGCGGCGATTCTTCTGACATGCTGCGATGGCAAGCTGGGGCCTGCAGTGAAAATCGTGGCTGATGCTTCCAGCGGGTACCACAATTCAGTGCAGGCATCAGTGATGCGTCATTCTTTTGCAGTGATGCATCGAGAAGACAGTCACTGGGAGTCGATGCATGGATTTTCTCCTTAAGGTCACCAGGTTTCACTTCCAAGGAACTGGATTTGGCACCACGTAGCTAGTCAGGAATCTCAGCAGAAGAGCCCAGTCACTGGTAGGTAAAGTCTTTGATAGCCATGAAACTTCTTAACAGGAGGCAAAGCGCAAGCCCTTGGAGAACCTTGGAAGCAGGAGATAGAAAGCAAAGTCCAGTCCTTTCTCTCCCAGGACAGAAGCAGTAAGCAGCAGGCCAGCACAACAAAACAACAGGCAGAGTGGCAGTCCCTCCTTCAGTATCCAGCTCTTTTGCCTGGCAGAATGTCCACAGTCCAGAAGTGTTCTGATTTTGAGTAGGCCTGGGCGATAATTTCGTTCCGTTTGCGGAAATTGCGATAATTTTAAATTTCCGCGTTCCGCAGAGAGCGCAAAAATGTCAAAATTTCTGCATTCCGCAGCTTGGCGATAATTTGTTTCTTGCTCGCGCTGTAAAATAATACATTCTCGCGCGCGATCGCCTTACCTGAATCCCTGCGTTCGCCGACAAGTTTTCTTGATCCGGTCGCGTTCTCCATGAGATGTTGTATTGTTTTTAGCCATTTGCGCTGTCTCGCGACAGTTCCCGCCCGCAGTGACGTCATGCGTCGCGCGATCACATCTTTCTTCTCGCGATCATGCACCGCGAGACAACTGAAAACAAGATGGCCGCGCCCGCGAGCACCCACATGGGTAAGTTGGCGAGCCGCAACCATGCAGAAAATCTCGCGAACATGCGGGAAAAAAACTTCCGCATCTTCGCGATTTTTCCGCGTGTTTGCGATAATTTTTAACATTTTCGTGATAATTTGCAACAGTGGATTTCGCAAATTTCGCCCACCCCTAATTTTGGGGTAACAAAGGTCCAATACTTATACCCCTTTCTGCCTTTGAAGTAGGCAAACTTCAAAGGAAAATCTTCTTAGTGTACAAGACCCTGCATTTCCCTGACCTGGCTCCAGACACAATACAGGAGGGTGGAGACAGCTTTTTGTGGGGACAGTCACAGCTCTCTTCAGCTGTCAGTGAACACTCCTCCCACCACTCTAGCTCAAGAAGGCCCATCAGCTTGATGAAGGCCCATCAGGATATGCAAGGCACAACTCAGCTCTCCTTGTGTGACTGTCTAGAGTGAATGCACAAGAGCCCAACCGTCAGCCAACCCAGACATGTGTTCTACAGACAGGCAGAGACACAGAATAGAATGGTTAAGCAAGGAAATGCCCACTTTTTAAAAGTTGCATTTTCAAACACACAATTTAAAGACAAACTTCAGCAAAATATGTGTTTTTGAATTATGAGTTTAGAGACCAAAAACTCAAAATCTCTATCTGCTCCCAATGGGCAATATCACTTAAAAGATATTTCAAATCAATCCCCATGTTAGTCTATGGGAGAGATAGTCTTTGAAATAATGAAAAATGAAATTAGCAGTATTTCATTATGAGGACATGTAAAACACACAAGTACATGTCCTACCTTTTAAATACAGTGCACCCTGCCCATGGGGCTGCCTTGGGCCTCCCTTAGGTGTTACTTACATGTAGTAAAAGTGAAGGTTTTGGCCTAGCGAGTGGGTGCACTTGCCAGGTTTAAATGGCAATTTAAAACTACACACACAGACACTGTGTTTGCAGGTCTGAGACATGCTTGCAGGGCTACTCGAGGGTGGCACGAACAGTGCTGCAGGCCCACTAATAGCTTTTCATTTATAGGCCGTGGGCATACTTGGTACACTTTACAAGGGATTTACTAGTAAATCAGTTATGCCAGTCATGGATAAACCAATTACCAGTACATTTACACAGGGAGCATATGCACGTTAGCACTGGTCAGTAGTTTCAGTATCAGTTTCAGTTTCTTTTATTTTTTCATAGTTACTAAAAACCATTGCAATACGTTAAAACAATCGATATAACCATTGGTACACATTGTTAAAACCATTACTGCACACCGTAAAGTGCAGAGCCACACATACATGTCTGGTAAAAGCATTTAACAGGCAACTGGTCAGTAGTGGTGAAGTGCTCAGAGCCCTAAGCCAACAGAAAGGTCAGAAAAAAAGAGGAGGAGGAAGGCAAAAACTTTGGGGATAACCCTGCAAAAAGGGCCAGGTCCAACACACTTAATGACAGTACAACGGAGATCTTTATAGTCAGGAACAAGCCTTGCTTGTGGGGCCGCCTCTGGTGGACAAAAGCATGCAGTGTCCTTCCTGTACTTCAACAGGTGGTAAGACACCTAGGTATTTAGCTAGACAGCCATTTGATGCTTGACCGACAGATCAATATGGTGGCCTACTGCTGTTTTGATTTCCTCGGATGTCTTAGGAAGATCCCCTGGTCTCTACCTACCTCGACTCAAACATGCTCTCTCTTAAAAGACTTCGCACTATTCAAAATTTGACGCCACGCCTTCTAGGCCAGCTTCAGAAGTATTCCCAAATCACTACTCAACTAAGGAAACTTTATTGGCTGCCCATTGAAAATCACATTCATTTTAAGGCTCTGTATCAGCTACAGAAATCTGACACACTCAAAATCTCACTTTCTCAGACATCTTGTCAGTTCTTACCGCCCTACAAGAACACTACATTTCTTCCTCTTTTTCTCTCCTTTTACGTCTCAGCCCCGCAGAAGGTATCTTCAGCAAAAAACTTGAGATCTGGCTATTCCCACTGCCATGTGCCTTATGGCTGTTAATGTGTCTGTTCTGTCTGCCAGCGGTGGGAAACCCTACTTGGGTAGCCATGCACTATACAAATTATTAACATATAAATAGAAGCATCCCAGAAATTATTACAATTAAAATTCTTCTGACTAGCCAAATTGAGCATAACACTTTTACATCAGCAGATATCACCTTGACCATCATACATGCACCGAGATTTAGCATTTTCCAAAGATGTGCTTCACTGTCTTGTAGGCAATGGTCACTAATAATTTCATCAAAAGTAAGGGATGTTGTTCAAGTTTGGTGGATAGAGTACTGTGCAAAAGACATGAAGGAGTACCCGAGCAACAAATAATTTGAGAGCCCACACTATTAAATGTCGGGAGGGCCACCAACTACCTGTTAACAGAGCCCTTCTGGACTCCACCAACAGAAAGACTCCTCCAACAGACTAATGGAGTAGTGGCAGACAGAAGAAGAGCATTTTACTGCTTCCCCCCTTTAGGGTGTACGATGGGATGTCCTTCTTTCTGTCTGTCATTGCAAGGTAAAACCTGGTTGTGAAGGATAGAAAACCAAATAACTAACCAACCCCACACCGAGGGAAAAAAACTCCCTTGATGTGGGCATCATTAGTTACTATACCACAATGGAGGGTTGCATTTGCAAACAAATATTGGCAACGTTTGGTGAATGGCCTCCAAGGCTGACAGTGGAAGCCTTTTGTATCGTTATAGGAACTGTCATGACAGCAGTTCCTATCAAGGTAGAGAGAGATTCAAGGACCACATGTAGGTCATATCTTATATGGCCTTGGACCATACTCAGGAGACCCAAATCCGACTACATAATAAAATGATTTGGATCACTTTTTCCAAATGACACTTGTTTTGTGTTGATATATTGAGGCTGACCTCTCAACCAACACATTTCCTGCTTGGCTCATCCTTAAATATGTTACCTTACTATGGGTCTACTTTCATTGGAGCCTTAGTGTGTACAAACTGACTGTACCTAGTGTTAGGTTGGTTTGCATATTTTTTTATTTTAATACTTACCACATAACTATATTTTTCAGTAGGTGGCATGTACTGCATTCAGCATTAGCTTTAGTTAACCTTTTTGCACTCTCTTCTTCCTGAATTCTTCCCCTTATCCCACGGTTTGCACTGGTTATTTTCCCAGGGTGGATCAGATATATGTTGCTTATCACCAACAACATATATTCTGTGATGCGTTTCACACAAGAAAATACGTCAGCAATTTCTCCCTATTCAGCACTGGTCCAGCAAGCTTCCTGTCTTGTTGCAAGTATACTTATGAACTTTGTCTCTGTTCCTCTCACGTATCTGATTGCTATGTATCCATATATGATTTTACAGCCTTGAAAAAGTCACTTTGTGATGAAACACGTGTCAGCTGTCATCCAATATTAAATATACTGAAGATTGGCTGTTCCAAAACCGCATATACAGAAGATTACGGAACTTCCCTTTCTTCAATAAACATATACAATTGAAACAGGACTAAGAATCTTTCTTCTATGACTTTCTAAATTTGTATGGTCTTCCATTTGAGTGCTGTGGTATCCTTCAATGCATGGTTAGAGAGAGATCACAGCAGGGCTGGCAGTGATCTCTAAATTTGCAAGATAATAGTCTATCAAGGTGGCATACTTATTATCCTCGTTCTGGTAGAAATACCTCTACTAGATAAATGTTGGAAGGGACACAAGTGAATATTGAAAAACGGTTTCATATATTTAACAATATTAGTTTTTTGGTTTTATAGATCCAGTGCTCACACAAAAGTGAAAAAGAATGTGATGTGGTAAGAGAAGTATAAATACATACATTGCATTGACAACATAAGTAAAACTCCTTAGTACAAATTTTTAGCAATAAAAGGAGTTTTAATTGTAAGGAGGTCGATGGTGTTTCAATCTCAAAGAATTGAGATCTTCATCAGGACAAAGGATATGAGCAAGTGGTATCTATAAAGTAAAATAAAGACAATGCAAGGGTTTAATTTCATACACCAGTCCCGTGGTGATGTAAACTTACAATATAGAGTAAAAGAAGCCATAGAGTAACGGTCTATAAGAAATAAGAATGCCAGATGGACAGTTTAGTAGAGAGTAGAAACAATTTAGCAGAGAGTAGAAATGCAGAACAATTTGCATTTCTAGGGAGTGAAACACTTGAGCGCTAGGAGAAGGAGAGAATGAACCCTAGGGCGTGCTATGAGCCTAAAAAAGAAGCTATAGCAACACCATGAACACGGTAATAGGGGGCATGGGTTAGTCATACTTGGGCGACTGGGATGGGAACAAGTTCAAAAGCCCAGGAAAGGCGCAACACATACTAAAGCGAGCCCTCGGGTGGCTGAATAAATCATAATCGGGTGTAGCAATGTAATCGGTCGAGACCTGAAGGGGACAAGACCGCATTCCTGAAACAGAGCGAATGAGGGAATAACCAAAACCTGGCAAGGAGGTTCATCTATACTTACGAAATAGGAGAAAAATAGCTAATAGCTGATGGAGTGGAGGGACCCATGTGGAACGAGGAAGCTGATAGGCAGACGGGAAGTGAAGCCCTCAGAATTACGGGTGGGACACTGCAAGGCCAGAGTAGTCGTGGAAGTCTAGGGGAAAATTTATAGTGGATAAGGTTAATGCCAAAAAGGGGATAATGAGTAATTCGAAGTACAAAGGCAAGGAGCCACAAGGTCCCAAGAACTTACTTAATGGGCTGCCCGAAGGATAGTGTCGAGACAGGACGGGCAGCCGCTCAGTCATAGTCCGGTAGCCTTGCTACACAGGATCCGTAATGCTGATTAGCTGGGGAGGGGAAGGAGGCCCCTCAGTAATTATGGGAAAAACAGCTAAGTCGGTGCTGTCGTGAATATCTAAAAACATGAACGGGGTAGGGATTAGGGAGTTAGAAGGGAATTGCAGCAGGAGTGGGTTCTCACTCTATCGGGGACTTACTTGAATACCGCTGAGTCGGTCTGAAAACGAGACGGACAGCCGCTACTTACTTACTTGAATTACAGTTGGAGAAGAAATCAAGTGTGTGTTTCTTATTACCATATTCAAATACTGTGGTATGTATGATAGAGACACAGGCTAAACAGGTACTGCATTTAAAATGTCTCTGGACTGGGGGAAGGCCAAGAAATGGGAGGATCGAGGTCTCACAGTGTTTAGGTTTGTGTGCTCTCACTAGTTGGTCTTTAATGTTGCGACCTCTTTTGAAGGAGAAGAGGGGAGCTTCACAAGTGATATTGGCCGCTGTAATCACGGGCCAGTGTTTTTTGGGTCGAGCATTCGAGACCTATTGTAATTTCTTATGTTGGCTTAAAGCAATCCCCCTGCTTTTGATTTGTTTGTTGCAGTGTCCTTCAAAAATCCTTGCTTGCCAGTGGTCAGTCCTGCCTTTTTGTCCCTCCTTCTTCTCTTCTATTCCTCCGATGCAGCTGGGACTAAGCACTGTCTCATCACACTACAGTTCTTTGTCTGTTCTCTGTGGGACTACTTTTTTCTTGGTTTTCTGCTCTATTTCTGTTTGCCTGTGTTTAGTTTCAGCACTATAGCTGATTACATTTAAATGTACTTTTCCTCCCTCCCACCTCCTCCTAATTCCACAGTTGTATCGGGGTACGTCTTTCGCCATGCCTCCCTCTTCCCTGGTTATATTTTTTAGGCTTTTAGAAATTTTCGATGTCGACCATCATGACCTTCATTTGGGCGTTGATTGGTAGGATGTTATCTGGTTTTGGGCTTTGTTTTAAGGAGGATTGGGCTTGTTCCTCTTGTTTCACTCAGGAGCCCCGGCCAACTTCTGTTTCCTTACAATGAACGCGTTTGTGTGTATCTTTGCGGACTACAAATTTTAATTGCTGCTCGTGTTCCACTATAAGTAGTATAGTTTATAATACAGTGCGCTGTTTATTTTATTTATGTGTATTTATTCATCACACTAATCACGGCGCCCGAATCACGCTTGCCGCATGCACAGCATTTATGGACACAGGCGCATGTTCCAAAATATGGGTGCCTATTTGTAGAACCTTGCGCCTTTTATTTTCATTTGTGCGTTTATTTTTTCATCATGGGCCCACTTCATGGACCGCCGTACGCACAGCTTTTAAGTAGTTAAGCTCGGCGTCCCCTATTATGCTGTTTAGTCTATTTTTAGCTGCCGGTCGCCAGGTTGGGGTTCTCACTCTGTGACATGTGCATGAGGCCGGGCGCTCTACATGCTGCATAGATAGCAGCGCCGCGGCCATATTGAGCATTTAGCAGGGGCTCGGCTACAGAAAGTGGCGGTAAACAGCTGCGGGCTCCGGCGAAGTAAGCAGATTGTGCTCTTGCAGCCCACTTGTTTGAACACAAACCCCTCGGGCGGCACCTGCTTCAGCGATCGAAGGAGGCGGCAGCAGGGAGCAGCAGCAGTGATGCCTGGCCAACCTTAATACTGTAATCTCTCAGTGACAGTTTACTAGTCAGCTCTGGATGAGAAGAATATCTGATCAGCTCCAGTGAGCCACCAGCAAACACTGTATGTCAGCTTGGCATCCGGTGGGTTCATCGCCGTTTACAACCAAGAGGCTGATTAGAGAGAAAACAAAGCGGTCTTGCATACACGACTGATGATGCATGTTTTTTAAACAATATAAACAGTTCTGCACTCTTCTTTTATAAAGTCTTACTGCCGGCGCTTTGAAGTTCTATTACAAAAATAAACTATATGGACTAACTACAGTAGTCAGCAAAAGTGCAGGAGCGCATGCGTTCTCTTCCTCCTGCGGACATGTTTTTTCTGTCCCTGCAGCCTAGATAGACTCATGTTCAAGCAGTGAGTGCTTGTACTGGAGTAGATGTTTCCTAGGCAAGCTCTCGCAGGAGCTGCACACTCACCATCGCACCAACATCAGTGCCAGAACTCTGGGCAAGGAGCAGAATGAGCTCAGTGTGCCGGAGCCCGAGCGCTATGCACACTACGGCGAACCTCTGGGCGAGCAGTAGCCGCACACGCCTGTCACCCTTGCTGTCCTGGCTCCATGCAAGCTCAGACTTATGTTTAAAACAGAGGAATGTGATTCATAAGCTCCATTTATTTACTTTTTTCTACACCTTTCCCTTTTCCAAAGAACCGTTTTGCCACGTAAGGCTTTAATATTGCCAAGATATACTTCATATGCTAATACAGGCAGCTCATACATCCTTTACGTCACATAGCCATCTTTTGCAGGGCGTGCCACTTTGTACATCTCAGGTAAGAACTATTGAGATGTTTCTTTTGTCCACAAATGTATGCCGTTTTTGGTCAGCTGAGAAGTAAGTTTATGCACGGAGAGAAATACACCTGTGGGGAGGGCCATTCCATAATATTTGTGTTGCCATCTGGGTTTTTTTGCCTATTATTTCCAACGCCACAGCTCCCTGGGGTTTTGGGGTAATAATGCCAAGGTGTCTTCCCCATGACTATGTTGACGCACTAATGTCCCCCATCGTTTCTGTGGCTTAACAGCTAGAGCTGCCGACTTTGAAGCTGGGAACCAGGCTCAAGTCTGGTGGGAAGTTCAATCACCCCGTGATTCAGGGCAAACCGCTTAATCTGACCGTGCCTAAAAATTAATGTGTCCGTCTGTAATGCAATTAGTGTACATGTAAAGCGCGCAGGTAACTTCGGGTCGAGTTGGCGCTATATATAACTGCAAAACAAAGACCAAGGTAGCCAAATGAACTAGAACGTACTCTCCGCCTCGCTGCTCAGGCCATTGTTTTCGTTCGGTGGTATGCATTTCTATTTTATTCATTTAGCATCAACATACCTGGCTAAACCCTGTCCCACAAATAAAAGTCACATATAAAACCAAATGGGAAATGAATCAGTGTCAGTGATTTAAGAATCATTCGCTGCCGTCTTACCAACACTCGCCAGCAGATATGTTCGAATAAAATACTGTTTGTATAGGTGAATCGTTAAAAAAAAAAATTGTATGACTAATGTATCTTAAAGGGCACTGAAAACAAAAAACCCACATCAGCTAGGTTTCGTATGTTTAAATTCTTTAAATGAAAAACAGTTCCTTTTAAAATTACTTTCCTTTCACTCTATATTCCTGTCTCGATGTCTCTCCCTCCCTTTCTCCCATCTATTCTCTGTCACAGGACCCACCCCCCATGTCATTATTTCCATCCCTCCCATTCTGTTTTCTTTTTTATCCGACCCTAGCGGCTCTATTAGCATCTCCCAAACAATGCTCATAAAATGTATATCACAGTAGGACAAGAACACTGGGAACCTCTCCACTTGGCAATAAATAGAACACCTCTAAAAACTGCGTGGAAAGCATCGTCGAGTCGATGCGATCAGCAGCGGCGTCGAGACGGGGTCACTTGGAGCCGGGGCCGATACCCACTGCTCACTGGCGTTGATACCGGCGTCAAGACGGGGTCACTTGGAACTGGGGGCGATACCCACTGCTCACTGGCGATGCTGCTGGCGTCGATCGGGCCCGGCGGCCGGCGTCGAAGGCTCGGGACACTGGAGCCGTTACTCACGATGTCGAGCTGGATTCGGCGGCGTCGGCGGCGTCGAGACTGCAGATTTTCCCTTGTGTACTGGAAACAACACTTTCCAGCAATTCAGTAGATGGTGAAGTCCTTTGGCCCTGTGACTTCAACAGGAGACTGGCACTCTTCCAGCCCTTGGAGATTTTCTTAGCAAGTTGTAGAGAGTACACACCAAGTTCCTCTCTCCTTGTTCCTTGGCAAAAATAAAGAAGCAGCTTTCAGGTTCCTCCACAGCAAAACAGCACTCTGGCAGAAAGGGGAGGCAAGTCCTTAGATCAGCAGGCTTCTTGTCCTTGGTACAGGTTTCCTTGTCAGAAGTGATCTCAAGAAAAGCAAAAGGTCCTAAAAGTCCTGGACGTATCAGGGGGACAGAACAGCCCCCAGCAAAGGCAGAAGGGTCCCAAGAAGTCCTGGGCATAAAGAAATGGAGCAGAAAAGCTCCCAGCAAAGAAAGGTCCTCCAGCCAAACAGGGGCAGGCCAGGGCCCAGGGAGGCAAGCCTTCCCCTGAGCCCCAGCAGCAGCACGCCCCTGGTAGATTCAAGTCCAGAACAAGAACATTTTGTAAGGGGACACAGCCCCTTTTTATACACCAAATCCCTTTGTCTCAAAGGTGCAGGGAAGGGGCGAACCAGATACAACTGGTTCCTGAGCACTTTGTTTTGCTCAGCCCCTCTCCCTATTCAGAGAGCAGGCCAGGGTCATCAGTCGCACCACAGGGGGCGGAGCCAGCATTGTGTGGGGAAAACCCAGCCCTATTCAGGATCCAAGTGTACTCCTCCCACCCATCTAGCTGCTGATCTCCCCATTCACCACTGGGTGACTCATCCTGACTCTGGGGATTCCCTAGCCCGTCACCTGACCTCAACCAGCCAATCGCCAGACAAGGCACACATTTCATACTGCACACAGAAGTGCCCACTTCTAGAAGTGGCACTTCCACACTAGGTACATGCACGCCACACACATCATCGCGCAGCATTCAATCCCACGAGTCCGCACATACCAAACTCGGGCCTGCACACCCCACGCCTCAGGAACTACCAGGACACATACATTCCCCCATGCATTCCTATGGGAGGGCAGGCCAACCTCAACACACGCACGCACTTTACCCTGGGACACAGCGGTAAAGTGCGCAGAAACCCCAAAATCACTACACCATGTCATCAATAAAAGCAAAAAAAGTTCAGGGGTGAACCTGCCAGAAGGGCCAAGTCCAACACAACCCCCTTCCAGCCAAAACGCAGGGCAGACCAATCACCACCGTGATGGTCTTCCCTGCTTGGGGCGATAGAACACGGACGCAGGCCCGCACTGCAGGGACACTCTCCGGTTCTATGCCATTCTCACTCAACATGGTTCCATCTGAAAAAAAAAACAACCGAAAAGAACTCAGGCCCAACTAGGCTACCCCACTGGTACTACCTAGTTGTCCACGGCCAGGACCAGGCCCTAGGCCACCCAGATACCACTGGTCCTTGCCAAACCCAGAGTGGGGGGTAGTAACCCCTGGCATATAAACCATTCTCCACTCTCCCTCTCAGTGTAGTTCCCAACTACCACTGATCCTTCAACCTAGGGTCCGCACCCTCAGGCTGACCAGAGGTCACGGGCAAGAATGCCCCACCCTACCTCTACTTCTGGGGTTCCGCACCCTCCCAGGGAAGCACCCACCAGAACACAACTCTCCCACCAGTTCAGGACCTCTCTCCACCAACTGGTCTACCACCTGGGATCAAAGTTCGCCGGCTGCACCGGGGTCAGAGGCGAGGCCGCCCTCCCTCTGCACCCCCTTCCAGAGTTCCGCACCCTCCCAACTGGAGTGGTACCCCTAGAAGGCAAACCGGCCAGGACACTGACTACAGTCGTCCTTACGTCCAGATCCGGAAACACCGGCTACTGGCTCCCCAACCGAGGGACGTACCCTCAGATGCCCGGAGAACCAGGACTTCCTGGGAGTACAGATACCCTCCCGAGGGTGACACATACCTAGCGTGTCGTGTGACAGTCTGCCTGGCGCAGAGCTCACAACCTCCTGTCCCTCTGACAGTGCGTGAAGATGCCCCAGCAACCTGGCGCAGAGCTCACGACCTCCTGTCCCTCTGACAGTGCGTGAAGATGCCCCAGGACAGAAGTGGCGACACCACGGTCACTCAGTGGCGACTCAGCCCTCCTGGCTGGTCCCTGACTTACTGGTTCCCACTGGGGAATCCCTCCCCCTCTCACCCCTCACTCTGGACTTCCGCACCCTCCTAACTGGAGCGGTACTGCCAGACACCAGGACTACTGGAGCTCTGATTACAGACGCTCCACGTCCTCTAGACACTGGGAGATCCTCCTCAAATGACCTATTGGTACAGCCTAGGCCCCCGACCTGATGTTCCCTAAAGAAACCATCCAGGCCCTGACACTGGGTTTTGGGCACCTGGAGACACGCAGTCCCACCCACTCCTTCTCCGCAGAGACAGGCCGTGAGCCCCTACACCGAGACCTAGCTGGGCTACTCTGAACGTCTTCCACCACGCTGGGCTGGAAGACACCTCAGCCACTACTTTTGGAATCACTCCCCAATGCAAGTTCCCTATCCCAGAGAACTCACACCGAATCAACCAGCAAGCTCCTTATTTCAGAGAACTCACACCATTCATCCACACTCACACCCCCCAGACTAGTAAGACAGTTTCTACCACCCCTGATTTCTCAACCTGACCACCACGTGACACAGGTACTATCACTCTGGGAACTGGGAATGGGACATTCACATTCATCCAGCGCATTACACATTCATCCCCAAACCCCTCCCAAGATTGGTAAGACAGTTTCTACCGCCCCTGATTTCTCAACCTGACCACCACGTGACACAGGTACCACTACCCCTGGAACTGGGAATGGGAATACATGCACTGGACACACATCTGCTGCCACCACTGGATCGCACCCTCTGGTGAATCCAGAAAACACAATGCACTAAGGGGGATGATCTACCCTCCCGAGCTAGGGACACCTAACTCACAGTGCACAAGAAACACATTTCCAAAGAAATGACATTTAAAAACAAACTTAAAACAATAATCCCTATACCATGTGATTATCTAAATGCAGAGTTTTGTAGTGCGGCCAGTTGCTGCTGCGGTACAGCGCAAACGCAAGTCCAAATCCCACCGCTGATCACCAATGTTAGAAATGGGATTTCTGGTTGGCTGAGGCTTGCGCCAAAGCCAGGCAGAAACCACCACTCTAGTCAGGGCTGGGGAGTTCCACGCCAAAGATAACCCCTGCTCACCCCCTTGGTAGCTTGGCACGAGCAGTCAGGCTTATCTCTGAGGCGATGTGTAAAGCGTTTGCGCGCGCACCCAGCAACAACACCCAAGGCCCACCACAAAGGAAACTCCACACAAGGTATTCTATAAACATAGCCTTTGTATTATAACAAAACATATTAGATAATAAATATATACTTTACAAAGTGCCACTGGTACGGGTAGAATTTACAAGGGATATGTACAAGACAGGGCCACCTGGACCACTGTCAGCAATAAGCACTTTTTGGACATAGCACGTTTTGTAGAACTAGTACTTTGTAGGAATTAGCACTTGGTAGAAATAATACTTTGAGAACATAGCACATATAATCACTGTAGCACCAATTAGAAGACGTAGCGCACAATCAGTAACCACTGGTAACAGGTAAGTACCACCTACGCAACCCTAACCACCTTAGGAGAATCTCACGCAGGGAACCAGTACCACTATGCTAGGTAACACAACCTCCTAGGGATAAAAATACATCTAGAGGGGTACACAAAGCATGGTATAAATCATATTAGGAAGGCATCAAGCATCACAGCAATGCACAGGCGCAAAAGCGCCTAAGTAACAATGATCAGGAAAAGTTCCTTCTTTAGGAAATAGTCATTTAGCAACCAATTTAGATATTCTTCTGAAACACAGTTCTTTGGCAACAATGTGACCCCCACGGGAGTCACACGACGTCGAGTCTACGATATTCCCAAGGTTCGGCGTCGACCGCGAGGAGCGCTACGTCGAGCCTGGAGTTACAACAGACCCCATAAACACAGTACCTTTGGAAAATGAAGAAACGATGGTCCACGGCATCGAGAGGTCAGCGTCGAGGTCGGCGTCGATCGTGCCTCGGAGTCGGGTCGATCTGCAGCGGCGTCGAGAGATGTCGGGCCGGAGCAGCGCTCGCGGCGTCGAGAAGGGCATCTAGTCGATGCGATCAGCAGCGGCGTCGAGACGGGGTCACTTGGAGCCGGGGCCGATACCCACTGCTCACTGGCGTAGATACCGGCGTCAAGACGGGGTCACTTGGAACTGGGGCCGATACCCACTGCTCACTGGCGATGCTGCTGGCGTCGATCGGGCCCGGCGGCCGGCATCGAAGGCTTGGGACACTGGAGCCGTTACTCACGATGTCGAGCTGGATTCGGCGGCGTCGGCGGCGTCGAGACTGCAGATTTTCCCTTGTGTACTGGAAACAAAACTTTCCAGCAATTCAGTAGATGGTGAAGTCCTTTGGCCCTGTGACTTCAACAGGAGACTGGCACTCTTCCAGCCCTTGGAGATTTTCTTAGCAAGTTGTAGAGAGTACACACCAAGTTCCTCTCTCCTTGTTCCTTGGCAAAAATAAAGAAGCAGCTTTCAGGTTCCTCCACAGCAAAACATCACTCTGGCAGAAAGGGGAGTCAAGTCCTTAGATCAGCAGGCTTCTTGTCCTTGGTACAGGTTTCCTTGTCAGAAGTGATCTCAAGAAAAGCAAAAGGTCCTAAAAGTCCTGGAGGTATCAGGGGGACAGAACAGCCCCCAGCAAAGGCAGAAGGGTCCCAAGAAGTCCTGGGCATAAAGAAATGGAGCAGAAAAGCTCCCAGCAAAGAAAGGTCCTCCAGCCAAACAGGGGCAGGGCAGGGCCCAGGGAGGCAAGCCTTCCCCTGAGCCCCAGCAGCAGCACGCCCCTGGTAGATTCAAGTCCAGAACAAGAACATTTTGTAAGGGGACACAGCCCCTTTTTATACACCAAATCCCTTTGTCTCAAAGGTGCAGGGAAGGGGCAAACCAGATACAACTGGTTCCTGAGCACTTTGTTTTGCTCAGCCCCTCTCCCTATTCAGAGAGCAGGCCAGGGTCATCAGTCGCACCACAGGGGGTGGAGCCAGCATTGTGTGGGGAAAACCCAGCCCTATTCAGGATCCAGGTGTACTCCTCCCACCCATCTAGCTGCTGATCTCCCCATTCACCACTGGGTGACTCATCCTGACTCTGGGGATTCCCTAGCCCGTCACCTGACCTCAACCAGCCAATCGCCAGACAAGGCACACATTTCCTACTGCACACAGAAGTGCCCACTTCTAGAAGTGGCACTTCCACACTAGGTACATGCACGCCGCACACATCATCACGCAGCATTCAATCCCACGAGTCCGCACATACCAAACTCGGGCCTGCACACCCCACGCATCAGGAACTACCAGGACACATACATTCCCCCATGCATTCCTATGGGAGGGCAGGCCAACCTCAACACACGCACGCACTTTACCCTGGGACACAGCGGTAAACTGCGCAGAAACCCCAAAATCACTACACCATGTCATCAATAAAAGCAAAAAAAGTTCAGGGGTGAACCTGCCAGAGGGGCCAAGTCCAACAATCATATGAACAAAAATACTTTGCATGTTCTTCATAGCCAAGTACTACAATTAAAGAATTTCTTAAGTTGTTTTAAGTCCATTTGGATCTTGTACAAATCATGTTACCCGCAGCAAAGCACATGAGATGGCATTACACACAGTTGTAAAATGCTAATTATTAAAAAGTGTAAAAAGCTTTGGAGCATATTCTCAAGGATTTATCTCCAAATTATCGGCACTTTAGTGCCACAAAAGTGGCGATAGATTTCTCACCCTATTCTCAAGCTGGTGCAAACTGCTGATATCCCCAGTTTTCCAGCGATAGTTGCCGCAAAAAATATCGCCACTGATGAGAGCGACAACTAACGCTAATGATATGCAGACTAGGCGTTTCCGTGCAAAAACACACGAAAACACCACTTTGCGATATTCTCAATGACCAGCCAGATCGGCAAACCGATCCAATAACAGGCGATAAGGCGCGTTAGCAGCAGGGATTTAACACCTGCCTTTTGCTGGTGTTAAGCAGGATGACAACCTGCAGTATGAAAGGGAGCCCAGCCCAGAGCCACACCTGAAGACCAACACATGTCATAGAGCTACTGATAATGCAGCTCGGAGACCCAAGAGGGCCACAACACCCACCGCCACCACCCCCAGACCCTCCCTTGGAATATTCCCCAGACTCCCACCTAGGCAGCGCAGAACAAGACAGCTGACCTCCCGAAAACAGCATGGCCCCTCAGCTACACAATTGCAGAATGTGGGGAGAGGTGGGAACCAAGTATGTATGAAGGAGGCAAGTCACCCATGAATAAGAATGGACACAATGCCAAGTGTGGCGGTGATCTGCTGGACAGACTTCAGTATGCAGAGCACATACATGTCCGTGTGGACATATACTTCTGGTGTTTGTGGTGTTGTGGACAGTAGACGCAACCATGTTACCTCAGGCAGTGGGGAAGACCTCAGTCATGTAGCTTTTCCTCCCCTCCTGTAAGCGTAAGCAGAGTGGGCTGGTCCAGCGTACGTCAGTCCAGTGTAGGAGTGTGAATGAATAGACTGGGGCTCTGGGTGTGGTTCACTTCCGGGATGGCCAACGCATCTGCTCACCATGCCATGAGTCCGCCGCCGTGACCACCAGCCTCCTCAGCTGATCGCTGGCTTCCGTGACACAGGCCCCCAGCGCACCCAGTGGCACAGCACTGCGGAGTTATGTGTGTGCTGACTACTGCCTTTGGCCTAATTCAAATTGAGTCTTGATTTATTTATGGCAAAGTCCAGTAGCCAACAGATATTGCTTCCAGTGCGGCCGGCCCGGACGAAGCATCACTGCAGGAGGCGCACCCACTGAGCGCTTCAGGAGCCACTAATTCTGTGCAGCTCAAATCAACGCCACGTGGCTGTGGGCCCTTGCTGAACGCTGCCTCCGACCTACACTGCAGTCAGCAGGGCTCACACATATCAAATCAAATCATGACCTGTAATGACACGCCATCATCGCTGGCTGTGCACACGCCACCACCGCCAGGACCACCTCCAACCAACAACTGTCAGAGTCGGAGGAGTCTTACAACCAGCCTATCAAAGTTGCTCACACTTGTCTTGGATGCCATCATCAGCTTGATACCCTGCTCAGCTCTTCAGGTGCCACTTACTTAGTGCACCACAACTCATGGACCCTTTATGATTGAGTTTTGTGCTGTGGACAGCTGACGCAACAATGTCACCTCAGGCAGTGGGCGTGGCGCCACCTGGGACAATGATGATGAAGATTGGGCAGGTGTACCACACCCCACTGCAGCAGGAATATCCAGAAGGGACACAATCATTAACAATTTCTTCACATGAGCACGCTCAGCTCTGGTGCCCCTGGACCCTTTATTATTGAATCTTTTGTGTGTGATTCTTGATCTGGTGCCCTTACCTCAGTGCAGCTCAAGCAATGGACCCTTCATGATTGAATCTGTGTGTGTGATCCGATGAGCACTGTTCTAGTTGTTGCCAGCACCAACCACTCCCTGAGGGCTGGCTTACACTCACCCCACACCCATCCAGCACATGCATCACTGGAAATGTGACTCTGGTAATAAAAAGGGGCCGGGCGCACGTGCACCGAGCCAGTTCCACTATCTATCTAAGTGTGTCTGTGTGGTCATTATGTATGCATGATGGCCCGGGCCCCTACCACATTCCATTGTGCTGTGGACAGTGGACGCAAACATGTCACCTCAGGCAGTGGGTCAGACCTTGGACATGTAGCTTTGTTGTCCCCCCTGTAAGCGTAAGCGAAGTGGGCTGGGCTGGCGTACGCCAGTCCAGCATAGGGGTGTGAAGAATTTTCCAGGGGCTCTGGGCGTGGTTCAGTGCTGGCCTGGACAAGAAAGTAACTAATGCGTGTGTCTCTGTTGCAGTGTCGCCGTCACTCGGCCCGCAATCGACAATGTTGCAATGTAGCATGCACCCGGAGGGCAGGCTCACACAATCAGAGAAATGAAGGAGAGCAAGACTGCTTGGGGTCTTGGCTCATACATGCCAAGTGGTGTCTGTATTGCCACAGCATGAGCCAAATGCCTAGCCTTATTTACAGCGCAAGTTCAGCCAGGCATGGGAAGCCTCTGGGAAGAGGTGTGGCGCCGCGGCCAGGGCGACTGACTCCGGAATCTGTGGATCATGGTTCGATCCCCGGCGCCGGCGGCAGATTAGCCCAGCACCATGTGACTCTGGGCAATAGCTTGTTTAATCTTCTCGGCGGCCCCCGGCGCCTAGAGACCCTTACGGGTGATTGTTCGTGCTTTACAAATGTGGATATTACGTCTGTGTCTGCCCTATCCTTGCCATAGGCCTACACTCATGTGGCCGCCACCTTCAACAGACAACATCACAGTGTCATTGTCAGGCTTGTGGACATGCGCAGACAGGCATGACAATCATGTGCCGTAGGAGTGCAAGTGAAGCAACCGCACAGCGCACACAAGTAAATAGGCTCGGGGGAGGGAGGAGCAGCTGTGAGGCAACGTAACACAGTGATGCCGCTCATTTGCCACATGCAAGACATGTCAAACATGAATCCCAAAGTCACACACATCTCACCCCACCCCCAACAAGCCACATAACATTTCCTGAATGCAAGCAGATGACAAACTAACATTAGGGATGAAAGCTCCTTTGTCTGAACTATCAGGCGGAAGAACATCTGCACCTCTGACCTCAGAACTGCATACGCCCAGCACCCCCTGACAGATACTATAGCAGCTGATGATGACTCCCACACTACGCACAGCCCAACGAAAGACCAACGTATACATACCCCACACACATAAGTCCGTGCTCGAAGTTGTCTTGCATGGAATGGCCATTACACGTACTTCCACACCATCCCAGGCGTACAACTGTTGAACACTAAAACAACTCATTGAGCCGAGCTGTGGCATTTCATCCACAAAACTGGCGCAGATAAGAACAGTGCTGCTTCAACCAGAGCCACTATCGCAATGGCAGAACATGCCAGACACATGCACAACCCCTGTCACGTAGAACTGTACCGTGCATGTATGCTGCATTTACTGGGGGCACTGCCATTGGCAGTGCTGTGAATCAGTTACCGGCTAAGCTTCCGGCTTGCCAACGTCACCTGCGTTCAGCCGCTGTTGCATTGTTGATCGTGCATATTCGAGTGGTCTATGGATGTCTGCCTATCCAACAGGACGGTAGCTGAACTGGATTTTGACATGTGTTTGCGCCCCCTGTTGGCCCACGACCAGGAGTGTCACCATGATACACGTTTATGGGATGCCTTGATACTTGGCATACATGCTGGTTGCTGGACCTGGGAGATTGCACAACTCCTCGTGTGCAGTGACCACATTGAACCGCTCCCCATTGGGCTGTAGTGCTAATTGGTGAAAGGGGGTGGATGCAGCACATCTGTCCGGACCTGATCATGGATCGCCTCGCCGTCCTGTTTGATGAAGTCGACAATGACCTCATGTTGGAAAATGATAGCCCACGAAGCTGCAATCGCTTTCATGGACTAGTAAATACGTACTTGCAGCCACAACAGATTGGAACCCATTGCACATGTTCCAACACCTTGTTGCATCTTGGAGATCTGGTCACATATCCCATGACAACAGTGGACATGGCTGCATTTGCCTGGACTCCGAATACATGAGCGGACAACAACGCGGGCTAACACACACCTGTGAAAGGTGAGACACTCCCCCGGAGTGGACAGCGGTGCTTGGCAATGTTACTCATTCTGACATAGTGCGGCATTGGTCTGCATGTTGTGGCACTTATCTTACCCGTACTGACACGCATGTCAGTACGGGTAAAGCAGCAGCATTCATCCGCGGCAGGCCTTCTGGTGGCAATGCCATGACGAGGATCTGCAGGGCATGGAAGATCACAGATACAGCTCGCTGGTGTGCAGCCGTGGCAAACATTCTATCCACCTGCATCCACTCCAAGCTCTTTATCATTCTCCTTGTGTGTCCCAACTACCGGCAGACATCGCTGGAGACACTCTGACTAGACAGTTGTTCTTGGCTCAGAGTCATGACTCCAGCGATGTCAGCCATGGATTGTTGGAGAGCATGGAGCAGACAGTGGGTGTCCGTTAGGGACTGTAAGTCGTCCTGATGGGACTTAGACACCCATCTATGGCATCTAGTTTGGCTGCCATGAGGTCGAGCCCCGCCCGCAGCTGATCAGCCATCTCCTCCTGGCACCCTAGCACACGGCGTTGGAATGTCATGTGTTGGTTGGGGGGGTCCTGGGAGACAGCCGTGGTGGTGGTTGCTTCCTGCTGTGTGGTCTGTGAAGGGGCTGGGGTCTCCTCAATGCAGCTGGGCTGCCCTGCTCCTGGAGGTGGGGTGCCGAAGCTGTCCATGGGCTGTTGGAGGGCGTCGATGTTGATGTTGGGGAGGTCCTCTTCATCATTAGTGCTGAGTTGTTGGGTCTGCTCTGCAGGAGGTGTTGATTGTCCCTCTACAATGTGAAGGGGAGACACAGATTGACATTGTGTTCACATGTATGTTCACGTATTGTACAAGTTTACTAAAAGACTGCATGACAATGTTCATTGTGACTGTTTGTGAGGAGATGCCCATTTAATGCAGGACAGTTGACATTTGTACACCATCAGGAATGTGATGTTGTACTTGTACATTATCCTCTCACAGTTTCCTGCTGTGCATTTTCTACACACAGCAGTTGTGTCCTCTGTTCTGTTGTGAAAGTGTTGCAGTTTGTACCACATTGTTGTCAATGTTGAGGTGCTCTGATTCTTATGTGTGTGTGCTGCATTGTGGGTGAGTTGCACCTTCAGCTCTGATTTGGCTGGCCCTTATCCCTTGTCCGGACCTGCTCATGGATCGCCTCGCCGTCCTGTTTGATGAAGTCGACAATGACCTCATGTTGGAAATGATAGCCCACGAAGCTGAAATCGCTTTCGTGGACGAGTAAATACGTACTTGCAGCCACAACAGATTGGAACCCATTGCACATGTTCCAAAACCTTGTTGCATCTTGGAGATCTGGTCACATATCCCATGACAACAGTGGACATGGCTGCATTCGCCTGGACTCCGAATACATGAGCGGACAACAACGCGGGCTAACACACACCTGTGAAAGGTGAGACACTCCCCCGGAGTGGACAGCGGTGCTTGGTTACTCATTCTGACATAGTGCGGCATTGATCTGCATGTTGTGGCACTTATCTTACCCGTACTGACACGCATGTGCTAATAAAGTCTCCTCACTTTCACTTGTATTCAACTGTGATGAGTGTTGATTTGAATGACAATGTGTGTCTCACTGCTTATCTGGGTCACAGCCATACATGCGCATTGATAGCATTACCAGGGAGTACCTTTTTGTGGAATCACTGTCCCTACATTCATCCATACTTTCCCACTTGATTAACCAAAGCCATGACACATTTGTGTGAATGAGAATGTTTTATTCACATTCAGTGGAGTTTTGGAGCTGGACCAGTACAGGGCCATGCAAACCCCACTTTACATTGTAGCCCCCTGGAGGGCCTGCCAGAGTCCTTTCGGGATTGACAAGTTCATCGGAAGTGGAAGACTTCAGTCCGCAGTGTGATTGCTGTGTAATTGGTAACCAAACAAAATATGGCAGTCCATGTTGAGGTCCAAGGTGAGTTTCGCTGAGTGTATCGAGGGACAGTGGAAGGTGTTATTGCAGTGCATGATGCAGAGGGAAGAACAAAGCTGAAACAGGCCATATGGCGGAGATGAATGCTACCAATTCATTCTTACCACAAAGCCAGATTCATCATAATATTCGTCCTCTGATGTGTCAGGTACCTCACATGTGGTTGGTGGTGTTTGGTCTGCATCACTGTGTGGCAGTGACACATCAGGGGCCGGAGTTGGAAGGTCTGCCACACTGTGTGGCACTGACACTTCAGGAGGCGGATATGTGGATGGAGTAGTAGCAGCAGCATTCATCCACGGCAGGCCTTCTGGCGGCAATGCCATGACGAGGATCTGCAGGGCATGGAAGTTCACAGATACAGCTCGCTGGTGTGCAGCCGTGGCAAACATTCTATCCACCTGCATCCGCTCCAAGCTCTTTATCATTCTCCTTATGTGTCCCAACTACCGGCAGACATCGCTGGAGACACTCTGACTAGACAGTTGTTTTTGGCTCAGAGTCATGACTCCAGCGATGTCAGCCATGGATTGTTGGAGAGCATGGAGCAGACAGTGGGTGTCCATTAGGGACTGTAAGTCGTCCCTGATGGGACTTAGACACCCATCTATGGCATCTAGTTTGGCTGCCATGAGGTCGAGCCCCGCCCGCAGCTGATCAGCCATCTCCTCCTGGCACCCTAGCACACGGCGTTGGAATGTCATGTGTTGGTTGGGGGGGTCCTGGGAGACAGCCGTGGTGGTGGGTGCTTCCTGCTGTGTGGTCTGTGCAGGGGCTGGGGTCTCCTCAATGCAACTGGGCTGCCCTGCTTCTGGAGGTGGGGTGCCGAAGCTGTCCATGGGCTGTTGGAGGGCGTCGATGTTGATGTTGGGGAGGTCCTCTTCATTATTGGTGCTGAGTTGTTGGGTCTGCTCTGCAGGAGGTGTTGATTGTCCCTCTACAATGTGAAGGGTAGATACAGATTGACATTGTGTTCACATTTATGTTCACGTATTGTACAAGTTTACTAACAGACTGCATGGCAATGTTCATTGTGACCGTTTGTGAGGAGATGCCTATTTAATGCGGGACAGTTGACATTTGTACACCATCAGGGATGTGATGTTGTACTTGTACATTATCCTCTCACAGTTTCCTGCTGTGCATTTTCTACACACAGCAGTTGTGTCCTCTGTTCTCTTGTGAAAGTGTTGCAGTTTGTACCACATTGTTGTCAATGTTGAGGTGCTCTGATTCTTATGTGTGTGTGCTGCATTGTGGGTGAGTTGCACCTTCAGCTCTGATTTGGCTGGCCCTTATCCCTTTCAGGTGGTGTGCCTTTCACTTCTGTGCTCATACAGTGCTGAGATGTTGCAGACTTGTGTAAATTTTGCTCTTGGTCGGAGTTGTGACTCTTGGGCATGGTTTGTCCGCAGATGTGCTATACTTAATTGTGCATGTGTGCCAATGTGCACATCTCCCCCTATCCCCCCAGTCCCTGGTCGTTACTCACCCTGTTGCTGTTGGCTCAGGTGATATGAGGCCCCAATGATGACTTGGGACACCATTTCCTCCATCTCATCTAGCTCCTGGTGTCTCGCTGGACTCCCACCTCCAGTCTGCATTGCTGCTTTCAGGTTGGCTGCGAGTTTCAGCTTGGTTTTGCGCTTCATATCAGTCCAGCGCTTCTTGCAGTCATCCACTTCCCTTCTCTTCACTCCGACTGCATTGACCTTGGCCAAGATGGACTGCCATATTGTATTTTTCCAATGATACAGTGGAGGTGATGAACAGTTGGTGGTGGTGTTCTATCTCCTCCGTAATGAGGATCAGGTTTTCCTGCGGACTGAAACGCTGGTTCCTCTTCTGACCCCGAGGTTCCAGGCTGGTCCTCCGTGGGGCTTGTGGGGTTCTGGTTGTCCTCTGTACTTGCTCCGGCTACCTCCATGATGCTTCCCAGTCATTTGTGTTTTGTTTGTGTTTCTTTTTCTTCTGCTTTTATAGTGATTTTTCCCACCTGACTTGTGGCACTTGCAGGCCTGGCGCTGCTTATCGCTGAATTTTTTATATCAGTTGGGCCCATCGGCATTTTTTCACGTTCGGCTTTAGATTTTTATGGTCGTCCCGGGAATTTTATCGCAGACATTTGACTCATTATTGGGAAACTATCACGTTACCGCCGTGTTGATAATACGAAGTTAACAACGAGTTATTTTCTCCGCGATAGACGGCAATATGAAAAATTGCATTAACCTATTTTGGCGATGATTATTGCTCGTTCTTGAGAATATCCCCCAAAGTGTTGTGTCCAACAACACACATTCTGGTCACGTGAGGAAGCCTGGGTTCAAACCCATATCTCCTGCTTGCAGCTGACAAGCGAACCAGTAGACCAGCAAGAACTGGTAAAGTCAGAGATTGTCACTAATAAACACCATCCTGCCACAGCTGCTCCTATTCCAGTAATGGGCCTACCACAGCTCCACCAGAGCAGTAGCGGCTGGTGCTTTAAAAAAGTGGCAGAAAGTTAAATATAAAGTTCAAGCGGGTGAGAGCAGGGGTTACACAGCAGGTGAGGAGAGGATGTGGCCAGGTACGAGTCTTGGCGTCAGCTTAGCATCCTGTGATTCTGGGCATATCGCACAATCTCCTAGTGCCCCAGCGTAAAAAAAATGCTGAATGTCATTTATACACTGAAGAAGCAACACCACATATTTTGGTCTATATATAAAAAGCACCTGGCAAAGTAATATTTAAATTTTACCCAACTATGGCAAGAGTTGCTGGCCGAACGTGCTTTAAAACCTGCTGTTTAACATAAGGTTTTCCAGTGACTCCTACGGGGAAAACATCCTGGCCACAATAACTGTAGTGTAGCCATTTGTCTTATGAGACACCGTTACAAATATTTGTTTAAAATACAGCAGCATGCAATAATCTAATTTTATTATCTCGCAAGCACACTACTTGGTACCACATAGGACATACATTTAATACTTGGCTCACACATGTTCATATGCTGTCCACCCACTTACTAATCAATCAATCAATCATTCCGGATTTATAAAGCGTGATAAATCACCCATGACAGTCTCAAGGTGCAGGGGTTGCTAACTGTTTAGTAGTGATTTCTTCATAGGGGAGTGTTGGGGAACTTTCACAAACAAAAATTGTTATTTAAAGGAGCGTTTGTGCGCTTTTTAAACATATGTATTTTTTTTCAAAGGCTGCGTTTCTACGTGACAAATTAACTAACAAACATTTGCAATGAAATAGGTCTAGCATTTGGGAGAGTTTAGGCTATTAGTATTGTAAATGACAATGCCTTTTATTTATGTTTTAAAACATAAATAAAAAAAGCATTGTCATTTTCAATGCCAATAGCTCAAACGCGCATGAACGCGAGACCTATTGCATTGCAAATGCTTGTTTATCACTCTGGTCAGTTTATTACTGATGGGGCTAAAAGTCGTGACGCACGTGATCCTTAACATGGGTGTTGTTTCTTTAGGTTGAAGCAGGAATTCTCTGTGGGAATACCAAGCATGCTTAAGATCCCCTTTTTTGCATTAACCTAATCCACTTTAAATTTTCCCCAAGACTTCCATGACTACTCTGGCCTCGCGGTGTCCCACCTGTAATTCTGAGGGGCTTCACTCCCCGTCCGGCTATCAGCTTCCTGTTTCCACGTGGCTCCATCCATCAGCTATTAGCTATTTTTTTCTTTATTCCGTAAGTATTTTTGACCTTCCTTGACAAGTTTTGGTTATTCCCTCGTTCGCTCTGTTTCAGGAATGCGGTCTTGTCCCGTTCAGGTCTTGACCGATTGCATTGCCACGTCCAATTATAATTTATTCAGCCACCTGAGGGCTGGCTTAAGTAAGTGTTGCTTCTTTGCTGGGCATTTAAACTTGTTCCCATACTGGCTGCCCAAGCATGACTCATCCACGCCGCCAATTAACGTGTTCACGGTGTTGTTATAGCCTCTTTTTTAGGCTCATAGCACACTCTAGGGTTCAGTTCTCTCCTTCCCCTAGTTCTTGAGTGTTTAACTCCCCAGAAATGCAAATTGCTCTACGTTTCTACTCTCTGCTAAAATGTTTCTACTCTTTACTAAATTGTCCATCTGGCATTTCTTATAGACCTTTACTCTATGTTTTCATTTACTCTATGTTGTAAGTTTACATCACCACGGGACTGGCGTATGAAATTAAACCCTTGCATTGTCTTTATTTTACTTTATAGATGCCACTTGCTCACATCCTTTGTCCTGATGAAGATCTCAATTCTTTGAGATCAAAACGCCTTCGAACTCCTGACAACTAAAACTCCTTTCATTGCAAATAATTTGTACTAAGGAGTTTTACTTATGTTGTCAATGCGATGGATGCTTTTATACTTCTTCTCTTACCACATCACCTTCTTTTTCACTTATGTGTGAGCACTGGATCTATGAATCCAAACAACTAATATTGTTAAATAAATGAAACAGTTTTTCAACATTCACTTGTGTCCCTTCCAACATTTATCTAGGATAGGTTTTTCTGCCAAAGTTTAATTGATTACCAATTTCATATGATAATATATATATATTTTTAAGGACCTATTGGCCTTCTATGAACCATTGTCTTTTGCAAAACTATCATACATCCCAGGTTCAAAGATTGGGGTACACTTGTTATGTTATACATACTTAATATCCTCTGTCACCCTGACAGACTGTACTCCGTCAGCCAATGTCTAAATGTTTATCATTTACCTTAGCCCAGATATGCCTGTAAAAACAGCCTGTCTGTGTCACATGGGTTATATCTTCATCACTCTTTTAATATTGGCATTGGTTTGCTTGAAAAAGTTACACAAACCAGCACAAAGCGCTTCTTTGTATTAGTTTGCTTTGAGGGGAGGGTCCATTGGTGGTACATGGGCATTCCCAAGCAACAACCCATGTTTTTTGATGAAAAACTCTAGGAGGGTTTCTTTTATTTTCTCTAACATTTCCCACTTGTGTGCTGCACTATACATCACAGGTCCAAAGTAGGAAAAGTTCTAAAGTTAGTCTGAGTGTAGCATTTTGAAACTGGATGGGTGCCCTTCTAGTACAAAACCCATTCTTGACTCAGGCAGATCCTTTTTAGGTCTCGCCTGACCCAGCGCATGCGCTGGTCTGGCGAGACTTATTGAAAGAGCTCCAAAAAGTGCTACCAGGCCAGCCTAGAGCTACAGTGCATGTGCGCGAGCGCGTGCGCCGCGCTTGACCGCGATTACTTTCACTTTCGCGGCCACACTGCCACTTTAATGTTTGATCACGATCACTTTCACCACACGGCCACTTGGCATAGCCAATAGGTCTCGCTTTTGGGACCTTATATGTATTTAGTTATGCAACTGTTGCATGGCTAAACACTTATAAGGTCCCAAAGGCGAGACCTATTGGCTATGCCAATGCTTGTTAACTATGGTGCAAAGTGTGTGCTTGGCGCTCGACAGTATGATTGTGCCCCAGTGCTAGGGAAAGACCAGAACGGTGCTGTATCTCTGTAGATATGTCACTTTCCTGCACTCTTACTGTCAAGTTTGGATACTGCGCTGTACTGTGTAGCAGGTTTGGGAATCTAGGCCTTTGTGCCAAATTTTGGATTTAAAAAGAATGCATTTTGAAGATCGTGCTAAAATGTTCGTTTGGTTTATTAAATTGACATTTCAAATGATAGTTTTGCTAGAGTCAGGAGGGGGGGAAGCACCTCTCAAACCAGCTTTTTACTAAAAATATTTCTGAAAAAACATAGTGGTTGCTTTGACCTTCACCCTGATTCCCTGCTGCTCATCAGAGCACCACTCAAAGTAACAGCCTACCAGGTATGATTACTGATGCGTAAAATGGTCTTTGTTGATCACTGTGAAAGGAGCCAAGCCACTGTGTCAATGTCCTTCTGAAGGTTCTGGATCAGGATTGTAGTACATGTAGCACATTTGTGTCTTTGTAAGAAATCATAACCTAAACATACCAAGCTAAGCAAATGCACAAGGTAAAAGGTACAATAGACGTAACACAATGTGGACTTTAACATTTTTTATGTGCAAGGCAGAAATATCATCATAGGTGTTAAAAAACTGCAGCGATGAACATGCATTGACATAATGGACGTGAACATTGTGCTTCTAGATAATAAGCTCTTTGCAATTCAGGGAAGACAAAAGGGAGCTGTAAATGACCAATAAAAAGTAAAAGAAAAGAGAGCTCATCTGGGGTCTTTTCCAGCTTCATGGGCTTGTTCTGAAAAAGAGAAAATATCATCCAACTGACAGACATTGCTGTATCAACCAAGCATCATTGCAGGATGGTCTGGGGATACTCAATAGCAAGTTAAGTACATAAGAGCTTAGAACCACAGGGTGGAGCTAAAAGATAGATGCTCAAGAAGGTCATTCAGAAGATCAGATTGTGTAGCATGGACAAGAATGAGTTGGAACCAGCAGGAAACATGAGTTTCTACATTGAAAATGTTTTAAAGCAAGTAAAAACATCGAAAGTCAGTAAGGTCTGAAATGTAATGATCAGATCAGTTCAGGCTGTCTAATGACTATACAGGAGAACCAGTCAGGATATGAGAAAATTCAAATGTTCTTGATCCATCTTGTTAGACTATCCTTTGGGCAGTATTTGAATGTGTTAAGACATTTTAGAGAAGCCCCGGAACTTCCAATGGAGGTCCACGTTGCTAGAGGTTGGGAACTGTCTTGCCAGCACCTTTTGAAGTATTACTGAGAAGGTCCGTTGGACAAGAATCCTCTCCCATTGTACTTAAGTCAAGAACCACACTCAAGACACACACAACCAAAGGGATGGATTGCGCAGCTCGGTAATAGAGAGGCAATGCTAAATGTGCGAGGGCAATTCTAGGGACAGGGGAATGATGCGGAAACCTTCTAATTCAAATACGTTACAGACGGGATGAAAGACATGTGAAGACGGCATGACACATCCTTCATCATCTCATAATAGGCACTGCAAAAGAGTTATATTTTTTATCACAAGCCTTATTCTTCTGTTTCTCCTTTCTGGGAGCTAGAAGTGTTCCACAGTGCGCAAGTGTTCAACTGCTTCTAAACATAGCCCTTCCTATGTGATATGCCGCTAATGTAACGAGGAAAAAATATACCACGGTGAGGCAAATGTAAAAAAACATGGATTGATGCTCGGTGAACTCTTACGAGACCTGAAACAGAAGATCATCCAGGAAAGCTGACTTCCACCAGCTCATGAAGACTGTTGCGGCCTCAATAGGTGAACTTTTTGGTGACCCTGGGATGGTGATGCCGTCTAGAATATTAGGAATGTCACTGTGCGGAGGGTGTCAGCTAAACCTGAGGGATAGAGGCTTGCTGAGCATGACAGATGCCTGTTTCTGGTGGAGACTTTGCCTTTGGCTAGAACCTGTAATCTGAAAGAACAAGAGCGTTACTTTAACCTGTATGTACCATGCTTAATACTTGAAAAGAGACCAGGATCCCAATAACACTCTGGCCTCACACATTAGTGGGATCCATAAGGTGGGGCAAATAACACCCTCTTCCAAGTTATTGTAGATGTCCACCTCCGATGGAGCATTGTCCTTCGGACTGAACCTGTAATCTCATTAACCAAGAACCCAACTTGAGCTTATATATGTCACCATCCTTTACACTCAGAAAGAGACTAATTTTCCTAGAACACTCAGGCCTAACACATTAGTTGTATCCATAAGGAAGGGCAACTACCACCAAAAGGGCCAAGTCCAACAACCACCTTCCATGTTATTACAGATTACCTCTTCTGGTTGAGCATTGTCCTTTGGATAGAACCTGTAATTTCATACACCAAGAACGTTACTTGAACTTGCATGTGTCATCATCCTTCAGACTTTGAAAGAGACTGATGTCCCTATAACACTCAGGCCTTGCACATTATAGGTGTCCAGGTGACAATATATGTGGGTGAGGGGGCAGCCATGGTACCAGTATCCTCACTGCTCCACCAGTAAAACCAAGCACATTTCTATCCTGCCAAAAGAAATACTTCTGTGCCATTGAGCACTCTTTGAGGTGTGTAAAGTATTACTTTTATACCCAAACTACAGTACAGGTAGAGACGAGTTGTCGTCCTACGCCAATGTGAGTATGAACATCTCATCTTCCTGTCAGTACTACACTGTACGTACCATAAGGTAGTAACTTATCTATTAGAGGAATTCTCATTTACAAATGATTGCTGGCAATCTATGTGCCTTTGTATCAACGTGATGCAAGGCGTGTATTGTTTGCACTGTTCGTCATTGTAGACGGAACAAGTTTCATACCGAGAACACACAGTACAGCTTTGCCAAATCAGTTGGCTAAAACCAAGTGCACAATCACAACAGTTCTTTTCACTATGATTCGCCACACTCAAATCTCCAAAAGAAAACATTAAGCAAAACTCTTAACAGAAACTTAGAACAGCCCAGATATGCCATATGATGTGATGATGCTCAATAGCACTTGTTGACAATAAAAATACACACACACACACAAACACACCAACACCTTAGAATATATCACACAAAACATAGTGCAAAAGCAAAGAATACACTAGCTAGAACACCACACACAAAAGCCTAACATAACTGAGACTTTTACATACAAAGAAAAACATGTATCAAACTATTTCCATCCACTGGGCAATAACCATGTCTAAGAGTTTTGTGTATAAATAATTGACAAAGTCGTCTGAACTCAACTTTGAGACAGTAGCTCATGCACTCACATCTCAATGATTAAGACATTATTAAACAAGCATTTGCAATGCAGTTGGTCCCGCATTACTGAAAGCTTAAACTTTCAGTAATGCGAGACCTATCACATTGCAAGTGCTTGTTTTAATGCATTTCAACCACCCCCACCCAGCACCTTTATTAAGGATGGATGGATTCATCTCTCAAACTAGGAGTGAAACAATCCCCCCTCCTTACATTCATTCACACAAAGGGGGCAGAGGAATGCTGGAGAGCACCGTGTGATGGAAGGGAAGAACCTTGCTGCCTTGGCGGCTTTAGAATTAAATACTCAACTGAAATAAAATTAGGCGTAGGTTGGTATCTCCCCTAGCAACCCCAGGCACCCAGATGAGGGGAGAGAATAGTGTGCAAACAGAGCTCAACAGGAAAAGGGCGAGTGTGAGATGACAGTTAAGGGATACAGCTTCCGCTTTTGGAACCAGAGAACCGGGTTGGAGTCCAGGCGTCAGTTCAACACACTGTGATTCTGGGCATGTCATTTAATCTAGTGCATAAAACAAAATGGACGTGACCGTGTGTTATGCAAGTGTTGCTCTTATAAATAGCTCCAATACTTTCCAGTCGAGTTTAGGCTATATAGAAAACTGTGAAAAAAATGTGTAGGAGAGAGGAGTACTGTTTAGGTAAGGAGGGAGCGGCTTGCGCAGGGCTCAGATTAGCTGTAGTGGTATGCAGTGCATAACCCATACCCATGCATCACAGTGGGGGCTCCTCTCAGGGACCCCTCATTCAATCTATGGCCTAAGGATAAGAGTGAGAGATGGCAGTCTTGGGAACCCTCATGACAGTCTACAGGGGGAACCACTGTTTTATGTTAAGCCACTGGTATTATGTAGAGTGAGCAGGAAGGTGACGGAGTGTGGTGTACAGTGGGAGGAGTAACGTGTGCAGTGGCAGGATTGAGTGGTGTATGGTACAGAAGCAGGCGATTCAGGTGTAGTTTAGACCCCACAGGATACAGTGGTGCAGCGAGTATGTGGACCCGGAATAAAAGTGGTGCTTAGGATGGGTTAGGCGGAAGAGATGTGCAAGTGTCAGATACTGACACCAGTAACACAATAAGGGGCACAACTGTAACCCAGCCATTCTCCAAGACTTCACAGGCCTCCTGACCCCACAACCTGCAACGGCGCTCAACTACCATTTACCACTTGCTCAATGCAGGCTTAATGTGAGGATTAAAAAGGCTGGAACTGGGAGTGTGCCTAATTCGACCCAAAAAAAATAGGTCTGCATATTCTCCATTCTGGCCTGTTTAGCTTGTAATTGAATAACTCCGGGGTGGAATGACCTTCCAGAAACAGCAATTCAGGTACCAGTAATTCCAGCCCCCTTCACCACCAAATTTGTAATTAGGACCAAAGTGGCTTTACACTACTTGCTGTGGGTAGGAACCTTGTGGGGCTGAGGGTCAGTAGGAGCCACAAAGGCTTGAGAGTAGAAGTACCCTCTGAAAACTGAAGGTGTGCATGAGCCGTGATGACCTGAGGGTGAGGCAGAAGTTTGAAGATAAAAACTGAGTAGGGCCTTTACTAGGGGCATGAAAGTGAGTAAAGTTCCTTTGGGACTTGGACATTTGAGGGAGCCTCAAGGTCTCAGTGTGAGGACACGTGTTGTATCATAGGAAGGAGTTCCAGTAGACGTGGTTAGGTTAAAGATGAATACGTTTATTTTTCTTAGATGTTAAGTAGGGATTCCTGTAAGTTCAGAAGTAATGATGTAAATAGCCCCTCCACGAGCAGCCTCCCTGCTTCTCAGCCCAGGATCCAACTGACACTCTCTCACACAGCAATCCACACATTCCATTACATCAACATCCACACCAACATTCTACCCAACACATTCACACTGGCTGAGCAGCAGAGGCACAGAAACAGGGAAGATACATAGTATGAAAAGCTTAGATATAACAACACATCATGTGTCTTTGATTATGAACAGAAGTCTCCAGGCCAGAGAGAGAGCCTGATAGAGATGTTCTGCCTGAGGGAATGCAGGGCCTTCGTTGATTTGAGAACGTTGAGCATGAGGAGCATATTTCTAGACTTAAACATGAGCTTCAGGAGACCTTAAGATGAGCCATAGCGGCATAATGGTGTTTATAACCTTGACCAGTGCTACTGGCCCCAACCTTAAACTTCTGATGCTTCCAAAACAATATTAAAAATATATTGTGATCTGCAAATGTCGGCTACTTTTGTTTGGAGTGCTTAAACCCATTTGTTGTTTCAGTCCGACCCTGGACGTTACCTTTACTTTGGAGCAGATTACATCATTACAGTTGTCAATTTGTGTTAAAGCATTCTCAATGGAATATTTCTTTTCATTTACAGATTTTAACCCTAGCAGATGTCACTTCAGTCCCCTTTTCAATTAAAAAGAAGAGAATGTCTTCTGTATGCCAGTAGTGCGTCCTTTTTCAGGATTTTCGCATTGTTTTCCCGTCCTCCTCTAAGATGTGCAGAACACTCAAGGGAGCTCATGTCATTCTCCTAAGCAAGTGCAATAAACTACTGACCTATCATGCAGACTCCTATCCATACCTGTCTGCGTCAGTTTAGAGAGGCACGTGGCAGGTGAGCAGCGCTGTCTGCTGGATGTCACGTGCATAGATGGAGATGTGTTTTGTAGCCCATCAGAGTGCCTTTTTCTAGCATTACTTAATCACCCAGCAAGATCCTAACTGGCACTCTCATGGACACATGTAATAATCCAGTAACCACAAGTCCTTACATGAGCTAAAGACAGCACAGCTTTGAAACAATGGGAGTGGATCCTTCTTTGTGTTTTTAAGTTGCACTCCCTATAGCTTATGGACTAACTTGCATACTTTCTGTGTTAGTTAGTACAAGCGATGTAGTTAACGTGAGCCACTAAAACACAGGAACACCTCTCTGTTCTGCACCTTTCCACAGATGCAGCATGTGTGCATAACAAGTCTCTCGATGTCCTTTTAAAGAGCTTAATCTCCGCTCTTAATAAATGGTTGACTTTTAACCCAATGATTTATCTTGCAGACCAGTTTTTCCAGCCTTGACCTCACAGTTACTTGCTTTAAAGCCGCCCGAACGCTCAAAACGTAAAAGTAGGCAACGAGCTTGCAGGCGGTGTATACAATGAATTGATAAGCAGCGCCACGCACATTTCTCGTGCAGTAACGTGTCATACTATGAATTTTAGCTGTAAAATACACTGATGGCAAGGCACAACAGGTAGTGATACAATCTCTTTCATGTCTACACAAATGCTGCTAATTATACTAGAAATGCCCTGGAGCGTTTCATTCCAATTGAAAAGCTGCTAAAAAGCTGCTGCACAACATGGCGCGATACTGCTTCTCGCAGAGGCCGCTGCCTAAAAGGGGGCTCAAAGGCCCACGCCATAACAGCCACCGTTGCCCGGGAAGGATCTGGTTTTGGCTGCTGCAAAGCACCCAGAGAAGAAAGGAGCGATTCTAGTCCCACCCCCCTGTTTTTCGCGCCACTGGACGCGCCAGGTAGTCACCGGGTCACCAGGCCAATGAGGCAAAGGGGACTTTCAAAGCCCCCAATGGGGGGAAGCGGCCCGAGCAACAAGGGAGCGCAGGGGTTATAAGGCGCCTGTTTTTGGCGAGCCGTTTTGGGAGCGGACTTACCGAGGAGCGGTGACCAAGCAAGGCCGAGGAGCCATTGCAGGGTTCTAGCGAGTGTACGTGCATCAGAAGGCCCGTCTCGTCCCCAGCATCCACTTACACCCGAGCAAGAAGGAGTACAGGGAGCATCCGACGGTGAAGTTGGGGAGTTAGTAACCCGCCCCAGGAGGATTGGTGCCATTGCACGCAGGACCATAAAGTGAGCCAAGAGTCGCGGCGAGGAAGGGTGAAGCCGTGAAGCGAGCGGTCCCGGAAACGTCCCTAAGCAGCACCAGAGGGACACGCTGATCCTGGTGTGCCCTGCAATGCCGGAGCCTCCTAGTGCTCCGGCAGAGGTTGAACATCTTCAGTGGCCTCTTTCCAAGGTCTGGACGTGTCCTTGAGCCGTGGCACCTTTATGGCCTGGTACTCCCCCAAGTCCCCTCTTTACCTTTGGTACCCACAGCCCTTGTCCAGATGAGGTCTCCCTCCCTCCTTCAAGGCAAGTATTGAGACCACACCAATTTTTGGATTTTTTGGATTAGGGGGTGTAACCCCCCGGCCGTATTTATTGCAAAATTAAAAAACATTATTTATTAACATTATGTACAATTATGCAGAAAGGCCAAATACATTGTTAGATCGATGGTGTCACATGGCTATCCTTAACTTCTAATACACACGACACTCCTACCGTAAATCTAACAATGCATATATACACTTTCTGTGTTTCCCCTCTAGAGCCTACGGCACGGTCAATGACTGGCAGCCTCTAGATCCCAGCAAACTAGCAAACTACGTGAAATGACTTCGCCGGAGTTGGCTTGCGCAGGGGGTACAGCTTATCAGACGGATACTTTCCCCCGGGCCCCCCCTGCGCCCTGTGCCTTAAACTCCATAACGGGGGCTGCAGAAATTCTGCATACTTGCGCCCTGATGCGCATGCGTGTGCGGGGCTGGCCACAGGCCCACTGGAAAGAATGACTCCCCCGGCACCCGCACGACAGCCTACCTACCGGCTGTCACTGCCCCTGGAGTTACATGGTTCTGACCGCTAAGGACCGAAGACTATGCTTACCAATCATGACCTTACCGCCACAGGACAGCATAGTTGCCCGACTATCTGTCCTCCCCCTCAGCCCACTAGGAAGGTCATGCCCTGTAACTCGCCTACCCCGAGACTTAACTACAACCCTTCGTCCCAGGCGAGCCGGGTCGTTACCCCCTAGGTGCATGTCCATGCAACTATACTCTCGTTCCCACATTACGCACCATGGCCTCGGGAAACTGCAAGCAAACATAAAAATAGCGCATCCGTCAGTGTACTGCCCTACTGACCGGCTAAAAACGTACACTACTGTGCATGATACTATGTACCAGTGCACTGAGTCACAGGGTAAAGAAGCTTGCCATTCACGTGAAACAGAACCAATGGGCTAACTCTATTCTTGTTCCCCACTTACGCCACATGACCTCGTGAAACTGTTTGAAAACATGAAAATAGAACATCCGGCCCTGTATTGCCCTACTGCCAGGCTAACCTTACAGTACTGTGCATGATACTATGTACCAGTGCACTGATGCAAACTTCTCCCTGAGTCACAGGATAAAAAATTGCAATTCATATGAACAGAACCGATGGTCTACAGCAAATCAGCCGAATCCAACCCGGCGTCGTGGATGGCGCAACTCATGACTCTTGAACCGGAAGATGGTGAGGCGTGACCCATCGCCACGTAGCAGAAGTGGACCTGACAGCTCGCCGTCATTGCGGTGTGGGTCACCTCACAGGTGTCACCCTCATGGATCCACCATACGTAAAACACTGATGATTAGTGCTCCTCGCCTTTGGGTAAAAGATGCGGTTTGCATGCCAGGCCCATCGGCTGCCCCGTAGTATCTAGTGTGAAAAGTGTAGAAAACACAGGGTACGTAGGTATTGTATGATACGACCTGGGCATCTAATGCCGAAATGTGCCCGTATACTGTGATACAAGCATGGACATCCATTGCATAAGTGTTCGGGCACTAGGGCGCTGAGTTACTGTGTGACACAAAACATTAATAGTATAAGTGTACGAGCACAAAAAGGGGGTGACGAACCCCAGGCATGTAAATCTTGATTGCACAAGCACAAAGGGTGCATAGGTACCGTGCGACACGGCAACCCCAATGCCTCCGCGTTCAGACACAAGGGTGCCGAGATTTTCCGTGATACAATACATATCTCATCATAAGTATGTGCGCACAAAGGGTGCATAGGTACTGTGTCACAAATCACAGGCCTGTCTTGCGTACGTGTACCACCACACAGGTGCCGAGCTATAGGATGACATACCAGCTTCCAATGCATACGTGTACCTGTGATGGGTGCATAGATGTTATTTGACAACAGACTCCTAATTCATATTCATATTTGTAACAGCACCCGCTTGCTTATGGGACTCTCAAAGGTGTGACCATGAGGCCTGGGATGTAGTGACATCATAAGTACTGATAATGTATGTAAATGACCACACAGAGGCAGGCGCCTCTCGAGACTGACATCAAAAAACACTTGTAGAATATTGACGTGACATCACCCCGGTTTGAAATGCCTTGATGTAATGCCCATAGTAAGCAGTCATGCTTCTACCATTTCGCTATCAGGGCGAGCTAACCAAGCCGTCTTCATGCTTTAACAAGCAGGGATATGTTTGGAGTATGGAACTACAAGAATAACGGGTAATATACCGTATATATACACCTTGCTGGCTGCCCTGAAGCAGGGCTTTTAAAACTTTACATTGGCATCAGACTTTCAATTCTGGCCGCCTTGCATAGCCTCAGTTCCATTACATAAGGAACATTGCATGTGACTTTCAACGGGAGCGCCTAGCATCGCGCCATTTGCATTGAGGGAAGGAAGATTGAAAATCATATTACAATTAAGAGCGCCTAGTATAGCACCAGTTGCTTTTACTTGAGGAATATTGAAATCGGACTTTCAATTCTGACCGCTTAGCATAGCTTACATAGGGAACATTGCATGTGTAGGGAACATTGCACGTGACTACTCATGAGAGTGTCTGGCACACACTCTGCACTTTTCTAAGGGGTTTCCCAGTAGGTCCCATATGCCACCGATGGTAACCCAATCCCTGTCATCAGATAGAGAGCATATGCCCTACCGGCACTGCTCATTAGTGCCCCTGAATCTAAAGGCCTCTTGCCTCTGCCCATGATGTCGCTTTACATTGAAAATACAGATAGTGCGGCACTGTGGTGTAGAGAAGTACCTTCTACGCACCGTATTATCTGTGAAATTCAGCTGCTTCCCGTACAGTTTTGCAGAGCTCACGTTCATCAGAGGGCAACTTGGCGCTGATTCACAGATGTTTATTGTTACCCAACTCAATGGTATTCAGTTGACAACTCAGAAGGATAAAGGCTGAATGAACCCACCGAGATTTGAACCTGGGACCATGAGGTCAAACCCAGGCCCCTAGAGTGGACACATTAGCCCCTTAAGCCCCCAGGCCCAACTCCATATTGAAGACAGCTACAGATCATTAATAGTGCTCCCAAAATTACCCACTGAGACCCATCCTGTTTCTTTTATATGACGTCCTGATTTTGATCTAAAAGAAACTTTTTATAAATTTAGCAAGAACAACCACATTCCTCTGCAGCATGTTCCCACTGGGCTCTCGCCAGGCACCCACAGGAGATAAAAAGAACACAGCCCTTTAAACCATCAGCTCCGCAGTTATTCACGGACATCGGGGTGAGAGAAAGCAGAACCAACTTCCCGTACCATTAGTCTGCATTAGAAACACATCCGCCTGACTTATATGATATGTGTTCTGCATAGATTCAACAATATCTAAAAAAGAGGTGGTGTATGTGGTGGCCAACAATATCACTGTATGTCCCACGGTCAACCACTGTGCAGTCTGTTAATAGGCTGACCTTAGTGCTTGTTGATAAATTTCGTATTTCAAAAGCACTCCCACCGAGTGTTACACAAAAGATTCGCTGACCACCCACTCTGGCCTGTATCATTGGGCGGGACATGGGTGTCCAAACAATCAGCCATGCGTGTTTTCATAAACCGCTGTATAGTCTGCCTCACCACAAGGTAGCGCGTTAACGTGAAGGTAAATGGGATGACTCCAATATGCTCTTCTTAAAGGGAATAGTTGCGTACTGATGTTATGCGCTACAAAGTCAGCCTCAGGTGCGTGCAGAGAACACTGCTGCTATGAAAGGCATCCCTACTTGTATGTGTGTGAAAGCGTGCTGCCCTTCTCGAACATCCTACCCCTATCACACCGCTTGATATACTGTGCATGGCGCTCATACAGCCCGATGTGAAGAGTAACTTCAAACCCATTCACTTTTTGAAACATCTTTGCAATCTATTGCGAAACCTTATAAACAATAAATAACTTATCAACATAGTGTGCCAAACTCCGACATGCGTAGGTTTGAATGGGTGATCTAAAGATGCTTGACAAGTATTCAGTTTTCAATGAGAGCGCCTAGACTCGAACTCTTAACCATCAAAATTGGAGTCTAGGACCTTAACCAGTAAGCCACACAAGATTATGAAACACACACATTGATGCACTGCGCCTCCTGTGCTATATTATGAAGATCTTATTGTGGCGCACTTGCCTCACCTTCTTGGAGTTTCAAAAGCACTATACATAAAGAGTGCTCATATCACCCCGCTGTGCTCAAATCCACCCCCCTCAGAAGGTTTAAAAAATTGCCTGAAGCCTGCCCAAAGCTCCCCTGAGCTTCAGGCCCGAACCGCTAGAAGACGGTCGGCCCATCTGCTCCATTACCTGCTTGGCCTCAAACCTCCCGTACCCCACACAGTAGTGCCATCCCAGGCTTGGCGACTAATCGACTTTACCGAGCGCCACATGGTACCAGAAAATTAGAAGGCCGCCATATTTTTGGGAAAAATAAAAATCTCTGGGGTCCTCAGCAGTGGCCATGTGAGATAGGTGCTCTTCCTCAGCCCTCTGCTTTTGTCCGCAATTTGGGAGTTTTGATTGATGATAATCTCTCTATGAAACATCAGGCTGTGAAGGTGGCGGCCACTTGTTTCACTATTTTAAAATGGTTGAGGAAAATCATTTGGATGCTTCCGGTTTCCGTCCAGAAAACCGTAGCCCAGGATCTCGTGACTTCAAGAATGGACTATGGAAACATTCTTTCTCTGGGATCAAATAAAGATGTTACTCGAAAGCTTCCAGTGATTCAAAATTCTGCAGCTAGGCTTCTATGCCACCTCCCCAAAAACTCTTCTACCTGTAATGCTCTCCACAAACTTCACTGGCTTACGATTGCTAACCGTGTGAAGTTTAAAGCCCTGAGTTTTATGCATAAACTTAAAAGTGGCTCGTCGCCTAAATACTTACAATCTTTGGTCCATCCTCACATACCCTCTCAGGAACTGCGCTCGGCCTCCCAGGGCAACTTTATGGTGCCCAGAGTCAAATTGACAAGAATGGGTGGCCGCTCCTTTGCCTACTTAGGTCCAGTACTCTGGAATTCTCTTCCAATTGCCATTCGCAAGAAACCCTCTTTCTTGAACTTTCGTAGATCTGTAAAAACTTGGCTATTTAATCAATAATTGCTCTTCTTTACTTTCAGGGTCCTCTGTCTGGTTTTTTAGCACTGGGAAACCCTAGGTGGGTAGCTGTGCGCTCTATAAAACTAACCAAATAAATAAATAAATATTGTACATGTCCCCACTAATGTTAATTAGGCCACAAACGGAGGAAGACATAAATTGTCCCGAACCTTCGCCCAAGTGAGAATACAAAACTGCACTTACTTTATGACCCCGCAAACACTACCGCTGTCGGTCAGTAATCACCGCACCTCCCCGCCTAAAAAACAGCCTCATACCTGGGGTTAGGCATGTCTACCCCGAACATCGCATATGGGGGCCGCCGCCTCGCCGCTACAATGCCCACAAATACGCTTATGATCAACACCTTTTAAATGTAACTTTGTATGCCTGGTAAACAAATGACATAATATAATGATTCAGATCTGCTTCAGGGAGCCAATGAGACTCCAGTGCCAATAGCTGAGCCTCACAGCAGGCCCATGATTGGTAGCTCTGATGCACACTGATTGTTACAGAAGACGTTATCGGAAAGAAAGTCTATTTTTAAGGGGAATGGTGCGTTTTGGGGTTAAACCATCTGCCTCCTTCTCTTAGTGGTAAGCGTAGTTACCACTTCTCTCTCGTCAGTCTTCACTATCCTGGACATAGATATATTTCAAAAAGCTATCGAGATGCTGGCATGCTCGAAGTACCTTATTTAATAAATTTCCCATAATTTCGGTGCATCTCTCATATGCGCTCGTGTGCGTCAGTTACAAAGGAGTCCCCTGATACAGACATCGGTGCACAATAAAAGGCTGAATTAGAAGGTACTACAGAAAAAGTAAACCAAAAGATGCAATTGGCCTGATTGACAAAGATTGGTATATGAGAAGATGTGACTTACTCTTGTAGTGCAAACGGTTTACTAAATAATTTTAGGAGTTAGCAATGACACTCCTGGCTTACGCCTGGTTTCCAGGAGTAAACTGGTAGTATTACAAGAAGGAGTGAGTGACAGAACAGTTTTGTGCATCTGGCCATTAATTCTCAAAGTTATTCAAGTTATAGGTGATCAATGTCAACAGCTGCTTTTACCCCACACCTCCCCAAGCAGATCGTGCCGCCCGGCCACACCTAAACGCGTCCTCAGGACAGCTGCTCGGAGGTCACGCGCATGCTTACCGGTTTCGCTATCTCCTGTTTTTTATAAACACCATTAAACACCCAAACATGCTCGGGAGAAAGGGTCAGGCCTCCCCACCCACCATGGCGCACGACTTCCCCCACAGCCTGCGCGCGTTTACTTAACGGCTGTTTTAATATATATACAGTGGGAACTCGACCCGATAAACATCAGTGTCAGCACAATCGTGTAGACCCACATGATGCGCTCTTTAAAGCGTACATACGCCGTGCGCATTGGTGTAACACTAATCAAGGAAATCCCAGCACGGAGTAATGGTTGTGATCAATGTCAGATAGGTTGATAAAGCCGTGCGCATCGGCAAAATCTCCCCAGATGTGTTAAACAAGGACATATTCATTTTTGGGTAGGCACGGCCCAGCATCACATGATGCTGAGCCAACGCAGATGCTCGAACCCGGTTCCCCAGCGCCCAAAGTCGGCAGTGCTGGCCTTAAGGCCACATCCTCTACTTATCGTCACTGTGCCCCCGCCGCTGAGCACCATCTGATCCTGCAGCTGCCCGTGCTCCTCCGCTGCCCAGCTGATAGCGCTACAAAAACCACTTCCATAGCCTCTGCTGCCGAGCACCATCGAATCCTGCAGCTCCTCCGCTGCCCCCCGCTCGAAGCCGCATCGCAACCCCAGCACTTGCTGCGCCAACTCGAAGGCTGCACTTCACAACCTGTAAAGGATTAAAAATAAGAAAATACATTACGGGCCGCTGGTGGCCCGGGTGCTGTGCCCGTGGGGAGAGCAGAACAAGAGACTGGTCTGCTCCCCACACCCCCTTTTAAAGGGGGGGCACGGGCCAGGCTGGTCTAAACCGGCCGGACCCCCATGCTGGATGCCCGCGTGAACCCTTACACCTCGCAGAAACGCGACCTATTGCACGCATAATGGAGGAGGTGGGAGTGCTCCCACCTCCGCCTTTCCCCCGGGGATCGGTCCGACCACCATAATGGCGGCGCGCGCTAATTAGCGCTCGGCCTTGTCCAGAATCATGGTGCAGGCTTAAGCAGCATGGCTGGAGGCTGACGAAGAGGCAGGACAGGCCGGACAGCTCACAGAGGCAGGCACCGCACAGATCAGGATCGGCTGCAGCGGGATCCGTCCTGCGTAGCTGGCGTCAGACGGACCACACCACGCCCACCAGAGCAGAGCAGAGGACACGAGCAGAAGCAGCAAACAGGGGCACTGAGAGCAAGGCCCCCTGAGAGCAAGACCGAACAGCGGCCCGGCAAAAATTCCCATATGCAAATGAGTCAGGGGAACAAAGGCACGTGCCCGCTGTTATAAGCACGTCGCGGGGTGTCCGGAAGTGTGAGACAAAGGGGTGTAGCAGCTGTAGTGCAATGTAGTGTAGTACTGCTGTCTGGCAACTAAGCGCTTGTTCTTGCGGTTTGAATCCCAGCAAAGACGTTTCTCTTAATTTTTCAACAGAGCACTCGCGAGGGAATAACGAGCGTTAGTCACCTCGAGTGGAAATCAACCAGTGACCTTGTCACCCAGAAGTCCCTAACCCAGAAATAAGATAGGACTGTGCGCAGTGATTGGCAAAACGGACAAAACACAAAGAAGCAGAGTTGTTGGTGTATAAGGAGGGTGGCAGCACCCCGCTACAAAAACACAAAAAAGAAGGGAAAGGAGTGAACAGAACAACAAACAAACCACACAGGATGGAGAAGCAGAAAGGTGGCAAGCAACCCAGTGATTTGGAAGTCTTATTGCAACAGATAAGGGTGGCCTCCGAAGTGCACGGCACGAGCTGGCTGCATTCACACCTGAATCAGGAGGCCGGAAGCAGAACAGACAAGCAACGGAGTGAGGGGACACCCGAGAACAGCGGTCGGCCAGCAGCTAAGAGACAGAGGGTCGCAATGAGAACAGAGAGGACAGAATATGGAGGAAGGAGTTTATAGATATTTTCTCATTAGTAGAGATGCAACTAGACGGGTTGGACCTGACTGTGTGTGATAAGAAAGACGAGAGTGGGAGGGAAAGGAGAGGAAAGAAAGGAATTTTGACAGCTGGCTAGATGCCTTCAGGATCACGGCCTGTATCTTTGTGGAGAAATTCCCCCAGAGCGCAGCAGACCTTTGACTTTATGAAGCCAATATTCCCGGGGCGCACAGGCAATTCCTGGGGGATGCATGGCTAGAGTATGATAAGTGATACAATCTCTTTCATGTCTACACAAATGCTGCTAATTATACTGGCAACATGCTGCAGCGTAGCATTCCAACTGATAAGCTGCTAAAAAGCTTCTACACAACATGGCGCGTTCCTGCTTCTAATGACCTGCAGACCTAAGACCATGTTTGGACGGCTTCTGTCCACTTATGTGGGCAGAAGACATTTTGTTTTAGACTGCAGTGCAGTTTGCAGAAAATTGTGCCACCTTAAATACAACAAAGGCATTAGGTGATGTCGTGTCATCTAGGGTGAGACCATGGCGAGGTATTGTCCGACTCTCCGTTGTGACACAGACTGTCCTCGACATATAGGAGATGGTGGCGGTTGTATTTTTTGGAAATGCAGCAGGACAGAACTCCACTTTTGTCGTAATCACATCTTGCCACATCCAGCCGATCTGTGATTGGCACGTTTCTCCTTGGACGTATAGTGCGTAGGCCCACCTCTGGATCAAGGCTTCTCCAAATACCTCTGCTAAGCCATGGCTGTGGTCTCAAGTAGAATGGATCAGACACAAGCATTTCTTGACCACTAGACCTTTCACCAAGACGACTTATACTCATTTGGGAGGTTTCCCCTGGCTGAGTCTGAGCTAAAGGAGAAGGACAGACTGTATGCTCTTTCTAATGCATAGAACCTTCTGTATTATGACCTGGTCGACATGCTGAAACCAGATGCAGGAAACCACAAAAGCACAACACAGCCGGCAGCATAGTGAAGTAATGAGGGCAGGCATGCTGCCATAGGCCGCAATTGATGATCCAATGAGGCTGCTCTCGTGGAACTCTAGGGCAATATCATGATATGCAGGACTGGAGTTTCTAGTTGCGGCGTGCAGCACTGCTGAAATGAAAACATTATGTGCAGCTGAAATAAAATAAATAATGTGCGGTGTGCCGTGGTGCTGAAATGAAAACATTAGGTGTGGCTAAAACAAATAAATAAATAAAGTGGTGCGTGCCTCGCTACTTTTAAAACATGCAGCGTGCGCATCCCTGCTCGCTCCCGCTGCAATACTCCATGGGACTGTACGTGCGGAAAAAGGTGGGACATGCCCCCATCACTAGCTATTTACAGGCTTCAATTTATAACCGACCCACACAAAAGCCAATCCAAAGAGTAGGAGGAGTCAGACCCCACACAGTACAGATCGCCTAACAGTGCAAGTGCTGTATAGGATCAACCTAAAAACCGAGAGAGAGATCAGAAACACATCATCAGAAGTTGAATAAGTCTGTGGTCTGTGATGAAAAACACACAATCATCTGGAAAGTCTTTCCCAGGCTTTCAAAAACAAATTACGTTTTTATTTTTAAAAAAAATATATCTATATATGCCATATTACCCTAGTAAATGCAACACTACTATTATGCCAATATTCACATGCCTCTGGTATGTAAAGCACCATTACAATAAGAGCAGGCATGTTGCCCTGGTTTGCACATCAATTCAATTCAATTCAATTCAATTTCATCTTAATTCGAATTTTTCAAATTCATAAAAGCAATCACATATATACAAACCCAAAAAGTAATTATAATTCTAAATATATATTTAACAACACACATTGCAGGGTTACATATTATTTGGCAACAAGAGTATTTCAAGGATTTTCCATTGTTTTACGTACATGGGTTACAACTCTCAAGAAAGTGCTAACACGAAAAATCAATTCATCAGTATGCAGGGTGAGCAACATCACATAAGACTGCTCCAGGGAAAGTGGTCTTTGTTTCTTAAAATATGGGAGTAAAAACCATTTAATGTATTTAAGATAAAATTTACAACAAAAGAAGAAATGTAAATCATTTTGTAAACTCACTCCATCACATGGGCATAGCATACTTTTGGATTTCGATGAAAAATAACCTAATGGAAAACATAATAAAAATCTAACAGTACCTGCCCTTAGACAGAGCAGTAGTGATCTTTCCCAATTTGTCATTGGTAGCGTGAGATACAAAGGAATTGGTTGTCTATACAGGTCTTTGTTCACATAAGCCTGGACAGTTGATTTAGTTAATTCCGCTTCCAGTCTCATATTACTATAAAGTGCATACAGTGCAAACTTAGTTTCATTTTTATCTGTGGGCTCAATCTTAGTAGGATCAATAAATAAGTGGCCTTTACCCACGCTGCATAATTTCTTAAAAACACCAGCAAGCCACGGGATTCTCATCCCTTTCTCGCAATTTAGACAGTCTCTTATAATTTCATGGGTTAAAGAGGCTGCTGTATTTCCCCAGATTGCCAGCCAGAACAGGGCCGGTCTTGTTGCTATAAAATCTGTTATGTAATGCAAATTTAATTCGCAATGACAAATATACTCCGATGTAGGAATAGGGGCTCCAAGAAGTTTCCTACAAAAACGATTTTCCTCGGTTTGGATACTAGGGTGCCGATTACGATCCGGTAAAAACCGGGTACGAACCGTCGGTCGGAGCGTTTTCTCCGTCCGACTCGTACCCGGTCGTAAAACTTTACAAACATGGAATTACGATTCGCACGGAAACACCATTTCCGTACGAATCGTAAAAAACACCGACCGACGAAAATATACATACGAATGTGATCCGGGAATGCTGCGACGTGACGTCGGGACGCTTTCACGCAGCGTTTCACGACCCAGGAATTACGATTCGAACCGACAGCAGTCCGGACGGCAATATTTTCACGGCACCCAAAAAGTGCCGGAAAAGCGAAGTACGGCGCGAAACGACCAGAGTAGGTGGCCCGGTACGCACCGTACCCCCCCCAGACCCCGTACGTACGCGCCGACCCCCCCCAGCCCCCGTACATATGCGCCGCCACCCCCGCCCCCGTACATATGCGCCGACCCCCCCCAGACCCCGTACGTATGCGCCGACCCCCCCAGCCCCCGTATGTTCGAGACGTACCCCCCCTGCCCCCGTACGTTCGAGTCGTACCCCCACCCGTGCATGTACACCCTTGTACGTGTCGAACCCCCGTGTATGTACACCCTTGTACGTGTCGAACCCCCCGTGTATGTACACCCTTGTACGTGTCAAACCCCCCCGTGTATGTACACCCGTGTACGTTCGAGTCGTACCCCCACCCGTGTATGTACGCGCTGGGGGTACGCACCGTACATACACGGGTGGGGGTACGACTCGAACGTACACGGGTGTACATACACAGGGGGGTTCGACACGTACAAGGGTGTACATACACGGGGGGTTCGACACGTACAAGGGTGTACATACACGGGGGGTTCGACACGTACATGGGTGTACATACACGGGGGTTCGACATGTACAAGGGTGTACATGCATGGGTGGGGGTACGACTCGAACGTACGGGGGCTGGGGGGGTACCACTCAAACGTACGCGGGCTGGGGGGGTACGACTCGAACATACGGGGGCGGGGGGGTCGGCGCATACGTACGGGGGCTGGGCGGGGTCGGCGCATACGTACGGGGGCTGGGGGGGGTCGGCGCGTATGCGGGCACATGTCTCCATGGTTGCTATGGGAGTTCGGTGCGGACGGTGTTTTTTCCATACGGTTGTAACATCGGACGCACGGGATGGATCGTGATTCCGCGGTCGGACTTCACTTTTCACATTTGTACGGTAAATCGTCCGAGGATGTGTCGGACACATTTTCCGACCCGAGGACGTGTGGGGAATTATTCCCAATGCGATTCGTATGGACTTTTTACCATGCGAACCGTAATTGGCAGTTTGTACGGCACTTGTACGATTCGTACGGTAAAAAGACCGGATACGAGTCGTACGGGGAATTTTTTTGCCGGATCGTAATCGGCACCTAGGTGTCTTAGCCAAACCCCATATCTCAGCCCCATATGTTGCTACCGGTACACACTGCAATTTAAAAAAATTTAAAATAGCTTTAGTAGCTCCTATTTTCTTAGGCCGTGGGAGACTGAGAATAGAATTAATGGCTTTTGAGAACTTGCTCGTGGCGTGGGCCAGATGTCCACTCCACGAGCCGTTCGCAGCAAAAACCATTCCTAAATAGGGAAAAGTATTTGTGGAATATAACTTATCAGTTCCCACCGAAATAGCACTAAGCTGTCTTTTCCCTGGCCCACAAGACATAATCAAAGATTTTTTTAAATTTACTTTAAGATCTAAGTTGTCCATATACTGTACAAAACTTTTAACCAAAATACGCAGGGCATTCGGTGTAAGACCCATAAGGACCGCATCATCTGCGTAAAGCAATGTTGGTAATGGCCCCGCCCTTATTTTTGGAACATCCGTAGTTGCCGATTTTAGGGAGTTACTTAATCCCAATCCTTACTTGGGCTTTTGTATCAGTATGCAAATAGGCCAGAAAATGTACAAGGGGCGCATCTAAACCGTAATTTAAAAGAATAGACCACAGTTTAGACCTATTTACAAAATCAAATGCGGACGATAAGTCCATAAAAGCTAGATAGATCGGTGACGACCTGGCGATGTTATATTTGCCAATTACTAAATTTAAATTTAGGCACTGCTCTGTCGTCCCAACCCTACTTCGAAAACCCATTTGGCACGGGTCCAAAATACCTGATTCCTCTGCCCATGTATTTACTCTATTGTATGAGACTCGTCCCAGAATTTTCAGAGTATTATCTAAAAGTGAAATAGGTCTATATTTACTGGATCTGTTCTCTCCCCTTTCTTATATATTGGCACTTTTATACTTGTAGACCATGTGTCAGGCATAGGTACTAGAGGTAGGCTATTAAAAACATTCATTAAAATGGGTGCCCAAAATTCCGGTTTCCATTTAATTATGTCTATTGGGAGACCATCTGGCCCAGGGGCCTTATTGCCAAGACTTTGTTTAATAGCCACAGTCACCTCACCTAAACTAATCTGTATAGAGCATAATTGACCAGATGTGTACTCGTCATTAACTTTTGGGGATATGGCATATACTTTTGAAAAATGATCTTCCCACCGGTCGCTCGGGATAATACAGCTAATTGTAGATAGTTGGTTTCCCATGTTACGGATCTTTTTCACTACAGGCCAGAAAGTAATTGCATTCTTTCCTGTTGTGGCGTCAGATAGCTCCTCCCAATGCTCTTTCAGAATCGCTGCCTTACGTACCTCTATCGTAGATTTATATTTCTTGCTTGCCACCCTAACCTCCGATTGGGATCTCGGTTTTGCACTCAGTGCCTTACGTAAAGCCCTGTTAGCAACTGAGCAATTTCTGTCCAACCTCCTGGGATCCTTATTTATCCTTTGGTTAGGTACAGATAGGAGTGATTTTATGACTTTACATAGGCTAGTAAAATCTTTAATTACCCTTAGATTATTCCCATCTAAAAATGTGCATGAATCAATCAGATGTTGATGCTTGTTTATAACATGCTCAACTATCCTTCCACTATCAACCCCCCTCCATTTCAACCTCAGATTATTTGTAACGGGGATAATATCTCTAGCACCTAAAAAACGTGCAAATACTGGAGAGGGACCCAATTTGATTTTTACCACTAGTGCATTGTGATCCCCAAAAGCGGTTTCTAAAACCCTAGCCATTAAAAGGCAATCAATTAACTCAGGTGACATAAAAATATAATCAATGGTTGAAGAGTGGTCTCTACCTCTAAATGTCGGAACATTATTAATTGTTGCGTTATGGTTTATATCCATCACGCTAGTTAAAACATGCTCACGGATAAAGCAATCCAATTCTATGCCACGTTTTACCGCACGATCAGGTTGCATATTTCCTTCATTTAGTTCAGATTTAGGAATCTTTGCATTAAAATCCCCTGCTAGGATGATCCTATTACCCCTGCTATTATCTGATGGTTCAATCATGTCAGATAAGAATTTAAAAAGTTCTATAAAATTTTTATTTGGAATTGAATAAAAATCATTATTGTAAAAATTAATCACATAAATGGGAGCCTTCCTTTTATATTCAATAACCTGAATATTGGGGTTGTTAGTTGGCATTATCTTTATGCTTCCACCTGCCGTTGTCCTAATACCAATCAAAAATCTGCCCATAGGGCAGCCAAAATCGGGCTTAGTTGCAATTACACTATTACAATGGAAGCCCTCTATCTGAAGGTCCGTAATAGCCCAAGTCTCCTGAAACATTATGATGTCTTTATCCAATAGTATCCTTAACCAATCGGGATCCAATAATCTAGACTCCAGCCCTGCAACATTCCAGCTAAGGATACTAAGATCAGTTTTAGTCGACTTATTTAAACAAGGTTTTTTGCTTTTCCCATTTTCAATCTCCTTATTTAAAAACCTATGTCTGGGCTTTACAGTCCATTCGCCGCCCCCAGGAATTTCCATTACAACAGTCTCCACATTATTCGTCCCTATTACTAATGGACACTGTGTAGTAAATGCTGCAACTACATCTGCACCTGTATCCCTATTCTCCAGAGTTGATTTTGGATGGCTATTAACCTTCTGGTTGTCTCTACCATTATTCATTCTCGGCCCCTCCCACTCTCTAATTGGGGAACCAGTAAAAACTATGGGTCAATCTACAAACTCCAGGCAACTATACCTATTAGAAATCGGGATCCCTCTATGATTTTCCAAAAAGTCTCCATCACTGCGGTGACACACTCCCCGCTCTCCCCGATCTCCTCTCCAATCCCAATGGCCTATTCTGCTCCAATTGTCGTCGTAACCCGACCCAAAACAACTCATAGAGGGGTAAAAAAAGGCGAGTCTTTTTCTTTCAATACGTTCGTTACGCCCTTGATTTCTCCATGAGCATATGTAATCTACTGTGTTTGGGTCCTCAAAATTGAATATTACACAATCGCCATGGGTTTTTTTCTCCTCTTGTCCCACCCAAGGCACTCTACGCACCATTAAAATCCTACTTGACTGATGGGGAGGTAGCGGACGATTAGTGTTAAGCCAATGTTAGACCTTGTTCTTTAATGACCAACTGGGTTCGTCTATATGATCCGCCATTTCTGGGACCCCTGTCATGACCACTACATAGGGGCTGGCTTCTGGGGGCAGGTTAAATTTAAGTCTGCCCTCTTTCACTCCCATGTCCCGATCCCTTTTGGGGAATGTGGTGGGGGCCTTAGATATAATATTTTCCTGTCTGTTAGGCACAGTAGAAATTACCGATTTATCTGCCATTTGCTTATCTGGGGCTTGCAAGGTGTTTAGCTTTACATTCGGAATTATCACTGAAGGATTAGAATCAATAGGTTTAGATCCCCCGGTCTTTGAAGCCCCATGCTTAACAGAATCTTTAGAAAGAACACTCAATTCAGCCAGTTGTTTTTCTATATGTATAAGTCTGGTCTCTATGGGGGACAGATACATTTTAAAAAGGTCCCCAATTCTTGCCAGCAATTGATTGTTGGTTTCACAATTGTTACATTTATTACATTTATCACATATTCCGCCCAGAGTATCCGAGACCTTTACACTTTCAACGTCTGAGACTACATTTGTCACATCTAAATGTGTGTTCCCTCTGCCATTATTTCCATGATAATTTAATTCTTTCCCTTGCTTTCTCTTCAACATACAAGGCTTTTTAACCTTTGGCACAATTATCTGTTTTGTTTGTTTCCGTATAGCACCCTCTCTCCTTCCCCTTAAGCGCCTCGTACTTGTCTCAACTAGTGTGGGGCTGATAAGTAATTCCGGAGACCTTTCTAGTGCCAAACTCGATTGTGAATCTGTTAAGAGATGTGATGCTGACAGATCAACCTCATTCGGCATACTATACACTTCTACTGTGGGGCCAGTATCTTTAGCCTGTACTGGAGTTTTGGCTAACGCAAGAGGACCCAGAGATGATCGTTTTGCCAAAGCTAGATCTTGGGAGACTCTACGCTCCAGAAGGCTAATGCCTTGATCTATGGCTTCATTTGCCCTTTTAATAAAATTATCTAACGGGCCTATCCCCTGTATTCCGCCACCGGCTAATTTATTTTTGCTGCCCCTTATAGACATGATGTTAAATTATTAAATCAACTGCAGACGGGTGCGAAGGAGCTCTGCGGGAAGAGGCACCAGCTATAAATAAAAATACGGCTGTTGGTCCTCGCAGTCCCAGCAAAATAAGGGCAGGTCCTGAGAGTCAAACGTCCGTACAACCAGCTATTGCGGACTATGTGAATACGGAGAACAATACAAGAAAGAAAACCCAGTCCGCTTTATACAATACCAATTCAGAATAGAGTAAAATGATCTCCCACACTATAATTATTATGTATAAAATTAAATATAAAATATTAGGCAATCTCAAAAAGTTAAAATACAGAACAGTAAAACCATCAGATAAAGTGTCACGTGCTAGCAGAAAATACAGTACTAGGATACAACAAGCCTCCAAAAACTCAAGTGCAAATGCAGGGAAAAATGGGCCCGGGATAAAGTGGCACGTGCTAGCAGAAAATACAGTACTAGGATACAACAAGCCTCCAAAAACTCAAGTGCAAATGCAGGGAAAAAAATGGGCCCGGGATAAAGTGACACGTGCTAACAAGCAATCACGAATACAAGAAAAAATGAAACTGTCCCATAATTAACACCCCACTAAACTAAATCAGACAAACTATAAAAATAGTCCGGGAATATATTTGCCAATCGGGGCAGCTGAATCCAGAATGTCTGAATAGATGTGCAAATCCCATAAATTGAGAGAGTGTCATAGGTGGCGAAACAGTTCCCTCGTATATCAAAGTATATACGTGGCTAATACAATGAAGAACCTACCCTTGCAAGAGATGTTAATCGGATTCCATAGGGCAGGTGGCAAATGTTAGGGGGATTGCCCTGCCCTGGCTCCTTCTGGCACTGACGGGCAAGGACGGGCCCGCCTGCATTACTGATTAATACTAAAATTAAATTGCCCTAATAAAATTACCAAATGATAAAATTCCCTTATGGTTTGTGAAGAACATATGCTCCAGTTTATGGAATCTACTATTTCTGATTGAAAGGTTTGTGTCTTACAGCAAAGCACCAGTACCGTACATGAAGTTGGAAATGCCACTTTTCAATGCTTAAGAGAGCCACAGAGAAAAAAGTTCTTCATAAGACTGACAAGTTGCTACGTATGTGAAGCATTTCCTTCCTTACTCTCTGGAAGTCAATTGTGCACAACAATATCAGTACCTTCCCTACACAATAAGAAGTAGAAATATTTTTCTGCAGCACTCGATATTCAAGGGTAAGAGACAGATGCTGGTTGATGGCTTTACAGATTGCCACCAAACTGTGATTTGGTACCTTGTTACCAATTCACAATTAGGGGCACATTATCAACAAACAGCGATGATTATCGCTAATCGCGTTTAGTGCGCTTTTCCTTATCGCTGGCCATCACTGAATTTAATCGCCGAGATAGCGCGTTATTATCAACGCTTATCTCCAAGGTGATAATAAATCCAGCGATAGTGGGGAAATGCAGGAATATCGCATGTAATGCAGCGATAAAAAGTCAGCGATAGGTAAATCCTTGCTAATACGACATGATGCACTTAGCCTGACAATCCACCTCCCATAGGATAATATAGCCAAGTCATGAATTTTGCAGACGTTAGATTCCAGCGTTAAGAGGGGCTTAGCGCGATTTAAATTGTCGCTATTCGGGTCCGGGGCATCATTGTAAGTATCGCGATGCTGCGTTACCAATGTATTCCCATGAAAGTTATGTGAGGAACGCCTACTTTGCATCTCATTAGCAATGCGATGCAAGGCGTTAGTAAAACGGGTGCTAGCACAAGGAAACATGCGCTAAAGCCTGTTAGCGTGTTCTTGATAATACTGCCATAAAATTATTGCCGCTTTTCGGCCGAAAGCGGCCGCTAAAGCGGCGATAATGAGCTTTATAATATGCCCCTAGGGGACAATTTAAATCACGCTAAGCCCCCCTTAACGCTGGAATCTAACGTCTGCAAAATTCCTGACTTGGCTATATTATCCTATGGGAGATGGATTGTCAGGCTAAGTGCACCATGTCGTATTAGCAAGGATTTAGCTATCGCTGACTTTTTATCGCTGGATTACATGCAATATTCCCGCATTTCCCCGCTACCGCTGGATTTATTATCGCCTTGGAGATAAGCGTTGATAATAACACGCCATCTCGGCGATTAAATCCAGCGATAAGGAAAAGCGCACAAAACGTGCTTAGCCATAATCATCGCTGTTTGTTGATAATATGCCCCTTAGTTTTTTTCCATTTCGGTATCTGGAAGGGTCATGTTTAGGGCATGCCTTCCAAATACCAAATCAGAATGGTATGTATTAATGTTTTGCAATCGGAATCTGGCAGCACAACATTAATACTTTATTGACTATAGCAGCGTAGTGGTAATGATTTCATAAACTGGAAGTCCTTTGAGAATGTTAAAAAATATTCATTTTAAGAGTAGCAGTTTCATGAACCACTGCCTACTCGTAAAAAAGTAACTTAAACTGTTCATTAAAAAAAAAAATGCATTCCATTTTCCTTTGAGGAAAACAGGTTGTCACAGACATGGTAGTCTGCTTTCCAAGCAGACTACCTACTATAATTCCTAGTGGGTTGTACATTGCAACATACCTTATTAATATCCATAAGCTAGGTCGATTTGCAACCCTCTTGGAATCATTAATTTGCAAACTGACCTATCCGTTTGCAAAATATCACTCTGGTTACAAAAATACTGGGAGCAAATTGCGACCAGTCTCTTGCACCAGAGTTTAGTAAATCTGTCTCTAAGTGAGAAAAATGCACCAGGCCATTCATTTATTAGGCCTAAATGCAACTTGTGATAGCCCAGTGACATGATACTTGATAATTACATGGATTGTTTCCAAAAAGGCACAGAGAGTTGCTTCCGTGCAAATTTGTCCTGGGGATTGATCGAATGATGCATATTTACGAATGTGAAATATTTGCTCAACCTGGCTGTTTTCTCGTTCCTGTATGGTTGTAGGCCAGCCCATGTAATAATCTCCTCTCTTCTACTTGGAGCATCAGGTGACATTTTAGTTGCCATAACAGTGATTGGAGAGTCCCGCCCACCAAAGATATGCCATTACTGAGCTTTACAGCCTCAACCCTGGACGCCACAGCAAACACTGCCAAAAACCGATGCACACTCCAGGATATGACCTTTAACCTGCACCCACTGCCAGTTCACCTGCCACAGCACACACACCAGTCCACCTTACAGCCGCACACCAAATGCACCGCAGACCCCACCTAAGCAAAACACCAACTCACATGCTCCCTTCTCACCACACTCTCACTATGCAAACACATTTAGGACCTCATCTCCAGCCTCACACCTGATGTCCTCTTTCTAACTGAGACCTGGCTCAACCCCACTTTTACACCGACATCGCCACCACATACCCAAAGGATACAAGATCACTCACTGTGACCGCATCTAAAAGCCTGGCAGAGGGCTCGTGATTCTACACAAGGTTTCCATCCAATGCACCACCACAAATTATAATATCACCCGAGTCATGGAACACCACAACTTCTGACTCCAAATAGACAGCAAAACCACCACAATGGACACACTTGCCTATCATTCTCCAGGACCACAACCACCCAACCTTCTGCAACTTCATCGCCCCCCTTGCCATAGACACCAACAACTACATTTTCTTCAGAGACCTCAAATTCCATTCACAGTGGCATCAACACTACCAACCTCCTCAACAGCATGAACAATATCAGACTCACCTAACTCATCCATGGCCCCAAGCACACCACAGGCAACAAACTAGACCCCATTTTCACCTCCAATGACCACATCTGGTACAGCCACACAACAGAACACACCTAGACCAACCACTCCATCGTCCACTTCAACATCACAAGCTCATTGACCTCCTCCCCCAGTCATCCCAATGCCCCCAATGTAGCTGAAGCAAAGTTTCAAAGGACATATGGATCAACACCCTCAACACCATCCTCATCATATCCTCCAACAACCTAGACCAGAGCGTACAGAAACATCAACAACTAGATCACCAACTGCGCAGACAGAGCCGCTCCCATTGGCAACAACACCCATAGAAGGTCCACCAATTAGACTAGCTGGTACACTGGAGACCTCGGAACTGCTAATCGACACTGTAAACAACTCAAAAGGAGATGGCGCAACAGGAAGGACATGACCGTCAAGACCGTCTTCAAGACTGCCCTCAACCACTACCACAGACAGCTGAGAGAATTGAAGAAAAAGGCCTTAACCTCACGGGTAACATCGAGCTGCAGTAACAGTAAAGAACTCTTCGTCTTCATCAAATAATACTCCAACTGATCTGCTGCAACAAAAATCCTTACCCCCTCACAGGAACACTGTGACAACCTTGAAAACTTCTTCCATGACAAGATCACCAACATCTACAGAAACATCAACTTTCAGGCCAAGGCCACTGACTTCTTCAAGCAACACGATTAACCCCACTATCACCACAGACATCCAATTAACCGAATGGAGCCAGCTCGCCCACAGGACACCACCTCCATCATGAACTCGGTCCACTGAAGGGCCCCAACCAACTCATGCCCTTGCCACATTTTCAACCTTGGCAAAAACAGAATCAGTCCTGCACTCACCACCTTGTTCAGCACCTCAGTTGCCACGGCCACCTTTCCCAAGGACTGGAAACATGCAGAGGTCAACATCCTACTAAAGAAACAATCGGCAGACCCCAGCAAACTCAACAACTACTGACCGATCTCCCTGCTCCTGTTCCCAACCAAAGTATTAGAAAAAGCCATCAACCAACATCTTTTCCTACATCTACAACAGAACCTCCTACTAGACTCCTCCTAGTCCTCATTCAACAGCAACCACAGCACAGGCACAGCCCTCACCGTGGCTATCAATGACATCCGAAATCTCCTCAACTGAGGAGAGACTGTGGCTCTGATCCTCCTAGACCTCCCGTCAGTCTTCGATATGGTCTCCCACCACACAATCATCATAAGGCCACACAACATAGGCATCCAAGGAGTAACTATCAGACGGATCAAATCACATTTTTGTGGGATTATTCTCAGAAAGTAATGCAAGGGAGTGCATGGTGCTGCTTTGTGTTTGAGAGACGTTTCATGGTAGGGTGGATTTTAGCACATTCCCAGATTTGCAAAGACTTGTAAACCTAGGAATGTAACAAAATGCTATGCCTTGTGAGGAGCAGTCAGATTAAGTTTTTGATGCCTGGAGACTCAAATTGAAGGTGAGGAATATAAGGAAAGGTCTTTTTTTTATGTTTAATAAGCTTTATTGAGACAAAAGTTGATACCATATAACATATGCCTAAAAGCATAATAATATAAAGGATAACAAAGAAGCGAAATATAATAGACAATAAATCATAGTAGAAAGCTGTTTACATTTTAAGGATATTATGGGGAAGAGAATAGAAGGGGGGAAGGGAAAGAAAGAGGGGAAAGAAGGGGTAGAAAAAAAATATTTTACAAATCCTAATTAAGAAGGGATATGATAAAATGCTCCATAAACTATAATATATGATAAACAAGTCAAACTGTTGGAATAAAGATTTGCCAAAATTAGAGAAAGGAGGAAAGAGTAAAGAGGAAGGAATTCAAGGGGGTTGGAAGTTTTCTGAACGATGATGGGAAACAGCCTTGATTGAAACTTTGTTTAAATATATAGTTAATGGTATCCAAAGAACATCTCTATTAACATGTGGATTACATTGGGATGCATAAGCAACATCTAATCTATGATATTGGCATACAGTTTTCCACCATGACTTAGTTGAAAGTTGTGATAAACATTTCCAGTTTAACGCAATTTGTTGAAATGCTAAAGCTAACATGAAATCAAAAAATCCTTTTTCACTAGATGGCAGAGTGATGGATTCTGATAAACTTCCCATAAAGAGAAGAAGGTGGGATATGGGAATATGAAAATTAAAGATGGTGGATAAACGAGACCAAATTTGTGACCAAAAAGAGACTGCATTGGGGCATGAGAAGAGGAGATGAGAAAGGCCTGCTGAGGGGAACTCACAAGACAAGCATTTCTTGTTATCTGAGTGTGTAAAATTAGCTATAGAGATGGGTGTGAGATACAATCTATGATATAGAAAAAACAGACTGAGTAGTAGATGCAGATCTTGAGATCCTCAACGAACGAGCCCATAACCTATTCCACATATCAGTAGAACATTGAAAATCTAATTCCGATTCCCAAGCAAGCTCCACTTTGGTTTTAATACGATCAGGAGACGTAGAGAAGAAAAATGTATAGATTAAGGAAGCTTTGGGACATGCTGCCAAACATTTTAGAGGTGGATCTTGTGTAGTTGAAGGGTCATCATTAGGGAGGGAATAGAAGACATTCAAAATTGATTACATAAGAGTTGAGAATTTATATAAAAATGAACTAGGACATTTGAATGTTTCTTTAAAAATAGGGAAGGAAGAAGGAGAAGTTCCATCAAACAAGTCTTTGACCCAGATAATCCCCCTTGCTCTCCAGGAGGACCAATATAAAGATCTATTATTAACTGTAATAAGACGATTATGCCAGAGAGGATAGTGTATAACATTCTTTCTGGAAATAGTTTTAGGATGAAAGTAAAGCTTTAACAATGAGCATGAATGTTTAAAAAGTGGAAGGGAAGTAAGGGAATTTTCGGCAGTAAAGGAAAGAACTTCATTAATCGAGAAGGGAGTGAATAAGCAACGTTCGATTTTAACCCATAGGGGTGTAAATAGAGAAGGTTCCAAGAGGTGCCAATGAGAAGCTTGTTTTTAACAAAAAGCTTTGTGATAAAACCGAAAATCTGGAAAGTTTACTCTACCCACAAGTCTCAGTTTCCTTAGGTGAGATAAAGAGATTCTAGATTTTTTGTTTTTCCACAAAAACTTGGAAAGAAGAGAATCTATGTTTTTTTTAAAAAGGCAACAGGGATGAGGACTAGAATCATAGAAAAATAGTATAATAGGATTGGAGTAATCATCATCTTGATAGAGTCAAGACGACCCCACCAAGAAAGAAAAAGGGGATTTCAAGAAGACAAAAGCTTGGAGATACGATCAAGAGCAACAGTCATGTTTATTTTAACAGAATCTGTAATAGAACTAGAGAACCAAATACCAAGATATTTGATTTTAGAACTGTTCCAGTGAAAGCCTGTAGACTCAAATTGTTGTTTAAGACAAAATTTAGTAATTGGTAAAACTTCTGTTTTTATAACCTGAGACTGCAGAGAAATCAGAGATTTCTTGCAGTAATGAAGGGATGGAGGAATCTGGACTAGAAATGAAGAGTAAAATATTGTCAGCATAAGCAGATAATTTCAGATGCTGATCACCATATGGGAAACCAGAAATAGAGGAGTTGTGGCGAATACAAGAGAGGAAAGGGTCAAGAGAAAGAACAAATAAAAGGGGAGATAGCGGACAACCCTGTCTGACACCACGTTGAAGTGGAAAGTATGGCGAAATTTGGCCATTAACGATGGTAGAAGCATAGGGAGTAGAATATAAAAGAGACACAAGAGAAATAAAGTTAGCATCCATGCCAGCAAAGAGATTCAAATAGGAAGGACCACTCTACTCTATCAAAGGCTTTTTCTGCGTTGTTGGAGATAGCCGAAAGAGGAAAAGGTAAAGTAGAAGCTTTGTTTAGAACATTAAAAAATAAACGAGAGTTGTCAGAGGTTAGTCTACCCTTGATAAAGGGATACAAGACGTAATGCAAATAATTTGGCAAAGATCTTATAATCAACATTTATCAAGGAGATGGGATGATAATTCTTGCAAAATTTAGGATCTTTACCGTCTTTATGAATAAGGCAAATGGAAGCCTCCATAGCCTGTGGAGGTGAAATGTTGAAAAAGTTTACAGAGTTTTGGTAACAACAGATTAGAGAAGTGACGATAGAATTCAACCGAGAATCCATCCGGACCCGGGGATTTGTGCAACTTCAAGGAATTCAGGGAAGACGAGATTTCCTGAAGTGAAAAATCTTTATCTAAAGGAGCGAAATCTAAATCCGAAGAAGGAGGAGGAGGAATAGTACTAAGATAATCATCAATTTGTGAAGGAGATGGGAGATCTTCAGGGGTATAGAGATCGTTATAAAATTTAGTAAACTCATTAAAGATTTCCTGGTCCTTGAAAAGAGTTTTACCATCCGACGTTTGAGTAGAGTCAATGAATGCTCTTTCTTTTCTGGATTTTAGATATTTAGCAAGAAGTGAACCAACCTGTGGTAATCCTGTATCCAATGTTCTTGATGTTGTACTTAATTTATTTATGTGTCCCTTTCATTGGTGTGGGATCTAGAATGTAGAATGTGGAATGGTGTATAGCTAGAGTGTTCTGTAAGCGACAGTTGTGGATTAATCTCCTGCGGCTGGGACGCTTTGATGGATGATCTTGAAATAAAGAAGACTACATCTACCCTTCAACTACGTTTCACCTTGCTTATTACACTGGCGACGATCGGGATCAGAGAGACAGAAACCCGTGGTGAACTCTCATATTTGATTCAGTTGAATTTCACGACGATACTTCGCTGTGAGGTAAGATCTGACCGTGTAGGCGTCCTAACACACCGCGCGTTGTAAATGTCTGTAACGCGTGTCCATACTGAGCTCGATGTTCGCCCTGCTTAAAGACTACCATTTCACACCTCACAAATTTTTTTTTCTCTGATGTGATCGCTGCCCCACGTACTTGTCTGCCATCTCGACCTTCTAATTTAATTTTGTGGAGTACTCACCTATTGGAAGCTTCGGCACGCTCGGAATCTCTCCGTGCCCTGTTCCGCTTCATTGATCTCATTGCTGCTGTCAACCTTTAAACACGACGATCCAAAATTCACTGGGTCTCGCGCGCTGTATCGAGCGCATCTTGTTGGGGCCTGCCAGTGCGACGCTGCGTGAAAGGCGCCGACGGTAACGTCTGGAGGGCAATTACCTTTGAGAAACTAACTAAAGGCTCCGGACCGCGCTGTCTAGAATGCCATCGCCTTTAAGAAACTTGCTGATGTAGGGGATGGCACATTTCCTGGTTTAAGATTGACGTTTCTACGCTGTTGTGCTTCACGTTTCCTAGCAACTCTCAAACAAGCCCGTATCCTGAATGCTTACAGCTATTTCGCTGCTTGTTCCTACGCTGCGCTGACAAGCACAGCTTCTTGTTTTATCTTGCGCTGACAAACACAGCCCTTTGTTTGTCATATCTCGCTGACAAACACAGCTAAAGGAAAAAAAATACTTTAAATCTGTATTTATCGTTGTAATTAATTCATATGTGAATGGTGACTTGTTTTAGGTCTGCTTTACTGTGCAATTGAATATTATATATTATTTTTTGTGTTTAATTTGTTTCAAGTACACATACTTTGACAATATTTTATATTGTTTATTTACTTCTAAAAAAAAAAAAAAATGCAGAATGTAACAGCAGCACCTTTCTTTCTTTCTGATCCTGGGGACCCCCCAATACGCTGGTCAAAGTGGAAAAAAGTATTTCTTAACCACACCAGAGTTTGTGGGGTGTCTCTAAGCGCAGAGAGAAAGTTTTCAATTTTATTGCATTGCTTAGGCTCAGAGGGACAAGATGTTTTTGAGCACCTTCCAGACCTTGACGATTATGAAGCTGATAATCTTAATGAATTTGAAATTGCTCTAAAGAAGTTGGATAAACATTATCTTCCAAGACTCAGCACAATTTTAGAACGATACCATTTTGGAAGACGCGTTCAACAAACAGAGGAATCTGTTGAAAGTTACATTACTGCTTTGCGCAAGTTGGGAGCTACTTGCAAGTTTGAAAGTTCTTTAGAGGAACGCATTCGTGACCAGTTTATGCTTGGTTGTAATGTGGAAAAAATAAAAGACGAACTTTGGCAAAAGGATGATCCGAATCTTGATGAAGTCATCAAGTTAGCTAAGAGAATTGAACATTCTGTGGCATGTGTGGAGGTTATTAAAAAGAAGGAAAATGATCATTCTCAAGAGAAAAGCCTAGAAAAAGGTCAAGAAAAAGTTCAGTCTATTGACAAAGGATTTCAAAAACAGTCTTCTTCGAAATCTTCTTTGAAAAACATTGACTCAAGCATGAAGAGTCGGCCTACTAATTATTTTTCATCCAATTCTAGATGGAAAGACGATAATAGAGTCAAATGTTTACGTTGCGATCTTTATGGTCATCTTGCTAATGACAAATCTTGTCCTGCTCTTTCGTCCAAATGCTACAACTGTGGGAAAATTGGTCATGTGTCAAAATCTTGTAGGTCTAAGAAACCCAAGTCCAGCAAACGTGTTAAAGAAATCTTCTTTTATGAAGTTGACTCTGAAAGTGAATGTGAAGGTCTGCATTGTGGGGAAATTATCTCCACAGGTGTTCTCAACAAGTGTAAAGGCCCTGTAGATTGTGTCCTGGTGAATGATTGTAACATTAGAATGTTGTTTGATTCGGGTGCTAAGATTTCTCTTATACCGAAAGATTTCTTCGACTTAAAGTTACAAGGTAAAGTGGAAGTGCAGAAGCCTGACATCAAACCTTTGGCGTATGGAGGCCAACCCATAAAACTCTTTTGTTACTTCCTTGATAGTATAGAATACAAACAGAGATTAACAGCTGGGAAAATATACATATCATGTAGGGGTGACAGCATCATCAGCTGGTTTCACCAGGCCGACCTAGGGGTTTCCTTAGTACCTGGGGCAGATCCGTGTATTGTTCTTAGGGATTTAACAAGTTTAGATGTCTTCAAAAACATTACGAGTGTAGGATTTCACGATAAACAGGTTGCTTGCACGAATGATTTCAAAACAAATTTACAATCTGAATTCCGTGAAGTCTTCAATGAGAGGCTGGGTTGCCTTTCAAATTATGTTCACAAAATAATTTTAAAGCCTAGTTCAAGTCCCATTTCCTGCAAGGTACGGAATGTTCCCCTTGCCATGAGAGATTCTATGCGTCTCGAACTTGAGAAGTTAAAACGGGACGGTATCATTGTAGAAACTGAGGCTTGTCAGTGGTTGGCTCCGGTTGTTCTTGCATGCAAAGCCTCAGGTGAGGTGTGTCTTTGTGTGAACTTGCGTGCACTTAACCGCGCTGTGGTTGCGGACAAGTATCCACTTCCCAACATTGCTGAAATGCTCACGCAACTGGAGGACTCATGTGTTTTCTCAACTCTTGATTTGGGTGCTGCTTACCATCAGGTAAGAATTGATCCTGAATCCATGGATCTGACAGCCTTCGTCACTCCGTTTGGAACTTTCAAGTTCACTCGTCTTCCATTTGGGCTTGTTTCTGCTGCCTCTGTTTTTCAGAGAGTCATGGAAGATGTGGAGAGGGACATAAAAGGAGTAAAAATGTATCAAGACGATGTGCTGATCCATGGCTCTTCACAAGCTGAGCATGATTCGAGACTTAGGTGTGTGCTTGAAAGGTTTAGCAGGAGAGGCTTGACGCTTCGCGAGAATAAATGTAGATTTAATCTTGGGGAAATAGAATATCTTGGGCACAAATTGACTTCTGATGGTGTTAAACCCAAGGAAAGCTTAGTCAAGATTATTGACAACTTGCCAGTTCCTCAGTCACGTGAGGAACTCGTAACTATCTTGGGTATGGCTGAATATTATTATAAATACGTGCCACATTTCGCTACTCGCACTCATGCCCTTAGATCTCTTTTAAAAAAAGGTGTGAAATTTGTTTGGTCATCTCAATGTCAGATGGAATTTGTAGAGGTCAAGGAAGCTCTCAAGTCAGCTCCTTCCTTACAGAGCTTCGACACTTCCTTAGACTCAATCTTAATCACAAATGCAAGCTCTAAAGGTTTGGGGGCTGTTCTCAAACAATTCAAAGGTGGGAAAGAAGAAACCATTATGTTTTTATCTAGGGCACTTGTTGGACCAGAATTACAATATTCTGTTACTGAGAAGGAAGCGCTTTGTATCTACTGGGCCATCAAAAAACTAAAGAAATTTCTGTGGGGTTCTTCTTTTCTTGTTCATTCTGACCATAAGCCTCTAAAGGATTTGTTTGGCAAGGAAGATCTTAATGCAGTTTCTTCGAGAATTTGTAAGTGGATCATTGCCTTGCAGGATTTTGACTTTCTTGTCAAATACATCCCTGGTGTTGACAACAAAGTTGCTGACTGTTTATCACGTTTGGTACCCGAATGTCATGATGTATGTGACTCTGAAGACGTCTGGGAGTTTGACACATTCAAAGTGTGCAAAATTGTTGATGGAGTTGTATCAGAGATGGAATGGCGAAATGCTTTAAAGAATGACGAAGTATTAGTTGAAATTTGCCAGTTTGTGTCTGATTGATGGACAGGCATTAGATCATTATCTGAGGGTGCAAAAAAATGTTGGAATGTGAGACATGAACTCTCTCTACACAAAGATCTGTTATGGCGAGTTTCTTGTTTAGTTCCACCTAGTTCTTTGCAAGAGAAGATTGTTCGTCTTGCACATGATGGCCACCAGGATATTTCAAAAACTAAAGAGCGGGTTCGGGCGCACTTCTGGTTACCGTGGGTTGATATTGCTGTAGAACGGCTAGTTAGGGATTGTTCGGAATGTAGGTTGTCGGACAAAGTTTGCAAGACTAGGACCCAACCTATGATTATTCGCGATCCTCCCTCTAGGTGTTGGCAAGATGTTGCTTTAGATCTCCTGGGACCAATTCATTCCAACTCTGGTCAGTTCTTTGTTTTAGTCCTTGTTGATATGTACTCTAGATGGCCAGAGGTTAAAGTCACTCAGAGCTCTGAAACCAGAGATGTTATAAGGTTCTTAGAGGAGGTATTTTGCAGAGAAGGTCTCCCTGAAACTTTGTTAAGTGACAATGGAGTACAACTTGTCGCAAAGGAGATGGAAGACTTTCTGTGCAAGAGGGGTATTGTTCATAGAAAATACTCTCTCTACCATCCTGAATGTAACGGGATGGTTGAAAGATTCAACCGTGTGTTGAAGGAAGCTATACAGTCTGCTAAAGAACTAGGGCGTGACTGGAGAAATGCTATTCAAGAAAAAGTTTTAGCATATCGCTTAACTCCTCATTCCACAACAGAAAAGGTTCCTTTTGAGTTGTTTAGAGGGCGTACTCCTAACACTCAATTATTTCAATCTTGGATGAGGGGTCATGGTTCTGATGTTGGTATTCCTGAAGATCCTCAGTGGAGGATTCATCAAGACTCCAAGTCTAGGAAGATGAAGGCGAATTTTGATGTTAGACATGCTGTTGCTCGTACATTAGTCAATATTGGGGACTCTGTATGGGTTAGGTCTCCGCAAAAGAGTGGAGGTAGTAAGTTCTCCATTCTGCATAAGGTTGTTAAATTATTTAAAAATGCCGTGAGACTTGATGATGGGTGTATTTGGAACCTCAATAGAATTGCTCCTGTACGTTATGTTGCTCCTACTGAGTCTTCTACTCACCAGTCTTACCCAGTCCAGCATGCATCTCCTCTGCGTAGGAGTTCTCGCACTTGTTCTGTTCCTTCCAAGTTCCAGGATTATATCTGTGACTAGCTTGTTTTTTTTGTGTTTTTGCTATGTGCGGGGGGAGGTGTGTGGTAATCCTGTATCCAATGTTCTTGATGTTGTACTTAATTTATTTATTTGTCCCTTTCATTGGTGTGGGATCTAGAATGTAGAATGTGGAATGGTGTATAGCTAGAGTGTTCTGTAAGCGACAGTTGTGGATTAATCTCCTGTGGCTGGGACGCTTTGATGGATGATCTTGAAATAAAGAAGACTACAGCTACCCTTCAACTACGTTTCACCTTGCTTATTACACAACCTTATTGCGCCCACCGTAATATCTGGCACTACTACGGAGTAAAGTGAAGGATGCATTGTCTGTTGAAATGTTATTAAAATCCATCTTTGTCCGAATAAGTTCTTGAAGGGTGAAGTCCGAAGAGGAAGTATAGAATTGATATTCTAATTGTTTGATAGAGGCTAATAAAGCCTTGTGTTTAGTGAGGGTCTGTTTCTTCTTCTTAAAGAAAAAATCTATACTAAAGCCACGCGCAGTGGCTTTAAAGCTATCCCACACTGATACTGGGGATTTAGAAGAGTCGTCATTTATTGAAAAGAATTCTTCAGCAAAAGAAGTGAAGGAAGAGGAGAAAGATGGAACTTGTAAAAGATAATTATTAAATCTCCATCTGGAAGATTTAGAACTAGGAGGGAATAAATCAAAATGAACAACCACTGGAGCATGATCTGAAATCAGAATAGGCTTGATCGAAGAGGAAACAAGATTCTGGGCCAAAGGCTTAGAGAGAAAAATATGATCAATTTGGGATAAGGAGCCATGTGGAGGGGAGAAAAAGGAAAATTCTGATTGGTCTGGATTACATACCCTCCAGGCGTCAAGGAAATGGGTCTGAGATATGGTACTGAGAAATTGTTTATGGGTTTTATGGGGCGTGAAACACACTTGGGATTTACGATCAATAAAGGGGTCCATAATCTGATTACAGTCACCACCAAGTATAAAAAATTCATCCTACATATGGAAAAAACTTGTCTGTAATGATGGGCCAAAAAGTGTGCTCGGGTTGAGTAGCGCCATCAAGATTAAATACAGTGAGGGGAATATTATTGATTAATATTTTGACCAAAATCCATCTACCATCCGAATCAAGATCTTGAGTTACAACAGAACAATTCACCTTTTTATGACAAAGAATAATGAATCCATTCTTCTTGGTATTTGTAGGAGATGTCAAAACAGAAACAACCCAATTTCGTTTAAGTTTGAGAGCTTCAGCTTCAGACAAATTAGTTTCCTGTAATAAAACTAAGTCAGGCTTATATGAATCTAAATGTGAAATAATTCTCTATCTCTTTATGGTATAATTAAAACCTTTTACATTCTGTGTAATAACTCTGAATGTAAAGGAATAACATTAAGTATACAGTAAGACATATTGAAAATACAAATAGCATAAAATTAAGGTGAAGCCAAGAAAATAGTGTCAAAGAAACATGATGAAGAAAAATCCACATAATGTAATAAATAGATATAGAAAAGAAGACATAAAAGAGGGAGCAGGGAAATGAAGATGTCAGAATCAGCAAATGGCAAAATAAGGAAAAGCAAGTGAGAGTAAGGAAATGGAAACAAAGAAAGGGAATAATGGAAAAAGTCAGATGAACAGAGAGGGAGAAAGTGAGAAAAAGAGAGAAAAGGAAAGGACACAAAAGAGTCAAGAAGAAACAGTACATATCCAAATAGGATGACTGAAAAAACATACCTGAGGGGGACAAAAAGAGACACACGCAAAGCTGAACCGACCAATCATGGGGAGCCCGACCACACCAGGACTAGGGAGTAAGGGGAGACGGACCAAATGCAATAGAAATAAACAGATGAACCTGTATGAATATACAAAAAAGGAAACATTAAACATTAGATAAAGCAGGAGAAGAATACAAATTGACTAATCAAATACAAACTGAGAAAACATGTATGAGAAACAAATGGAGTTTAGTAATACAGCAATTAGACTAACTGAGAAGGGAAATATATAAGTAATAAACCGAAAAAGCAATAAATAAACATGTAACAAACTATTAGAAGGAACAGCAGAAACCATGTTACAACTAAAACCATTCTAAATAATCTACACTAAACAAACAAACAGGAAAAATGAGGTGAAGTTGATAGGAACCCTGTAAAGGAAAAAGATTAAGTAGTCAACCATTTGAAGAACCAGCAGTATCCATAACATTGGTATTGTGGATATGAATTAAGTTATTAAGTTCCGCAGGATCTTGAAAAGACCATGTATGGTTTTGGTATGTCACTTTGAAGATGCAGGGGTGAAACAAACCATATAGAGCGCCAAGAGCTCGGAGAGGTGCACGAAGATTCAGGAACTCCTTACTTCTGGATGCTGTAGCATTAGAGACATCTTGAGAAAGAAACACCTTCTGACCAAGCCAAGAAACTTGTCGTTTAGCTCTAGCTGCGGAAAGAACTGAGAGCAAATCAGTAAACTTCAAAAAAAGAATGATGACACCTTGTGGTTTAACCAAAGCTGTAGAATGCGATGAACTGGGACCAAGTCTGTGAGTTCTCTGAATGCTAAGGGAAGTAGTAGATGGCATATCCAAGAGTTTCGGAAGAAATGAAGAGAAAAAAGATATAGGGTCGTCACCCTCCAAAGTTTCCGGCAAACCATATATACGTAGGTTATTCCTCCTATTTCTATTTTCTAAATCTTCAGTATATTGTTGAAGGCTGAGGACCAATTTCTCTGAAGAAGAAATTCTTTGAGAGTTACCTTGTACCTCTGAGAATTGTTGTTCCATTGAAGCCACTCTACTTTCCATTGTAGACCATTTTTCCTCAAGAAATTGCATTTTGCAATTAGTTTCCTCCACAAACAGGCACAAGGCGTGTATCTCCTCTAAGAGCAGCTCCATAGAAATGGGAGATGACGTTTTGTCAGGAGATGGAGGGTCATGCTTCAAGCACTTAGATGAGGAAGAAGGTGGAGAGGAGTTGCTTGAAGTAGATTGTGATGAGGAATTGCGATTATAAGCTAATCCAGCCATCTGTCCTGTGAGAGAAGAGGAGTCTGATATTGAGGAAGAGGGAGGAGTTACCAGTGGAATATGTTTCGATGATACAAAAACAAATTTCGGTTTGCGCAGCCTTCCCATGAATATCTGTCTTACAGAGAGTACAATAAACGTTGCACGAGCTTATTGGAAGCCGTGAATTTTAAACTCTCCCGAAGAACTACCATTTGTCTTGACTGACAGCTTCATGAGAAGAAAAGAGTCATACAAAAGCGAATAGCACCAGCAAGTTGTAAGATAACAGGCATTAGAAGAGTTAATATATTTTTTTTGTGGTAAAAAAAAGGAAATGTAGTCGTACTCTTTGAAAAAGACGATGAAAATTCCAGTTGTTCAACATAAAACCTGAGGTAATACTTGAAACAGGCAATGAATCGGTCAAATGATTAGCTGCACTGACCAGATAAAATGACAGATATTTTGTGAGGGATGTTATAACACGAAAAAAGAGCCATGCGTCGCGCTGCACAGTATAAAAGAAAATCCTCACTTGGAGAAGGTGCTGTGTATATTTAAAAGTCCAACTGAATTATAAAGGACTGTCGAGGTTTCAGATACGCTGACTGCATTCCTGCATTTATGCGCGCCTAAGATGGCGGGCGCTCTGAGGGAATGTCGGCGGTAGAAAAAAGGAAAGTAAGCGCGATGCGCTTAATTACAAAAATTGGCTCACCGGAGTTACAACAAGTTCGAGTTGCAGATGCCGGCAGTTTCCAGTGAAAAACGGCACAGGAAGCGCACTGGCGGGTCGAAATTAGGTCCCGGTACGACGGAGCTATCCCCTTAAGCGGCTTTCTTATCCGGCGCCGTAGCCAGGCCCCAAGGAAAGGTATTTTTTAACATTGTGGCTCCCCATCTCTGGAATTATGTTGTTTTATTGACTCCTTTATACTGAGGCCCTCTAACTAGGCCCCATTGCATGTTCTGTTACACATTAAGCATGTGTACAGTCAGCTAATCTCTGACTAGCATATTCAACCCTTGTGCACCCACGGATGGTAAATTAAATGGTTGCAGCACTTAATGTGTCAACACTAATGTATGAATCAAACAACAAAAGAGTGAATCCTGGATTCAGAATGAACTAGCTTAAGAAAAGTGCTCACTGTGTTTTAAAAGAACCCTCACTCACCAACCTGGTTGGTGACATGCTTCATCATTGGGTTCCCACCAGAGAGGCCGAGTGCCTCTCCGGTGTGCCGCGACGCCTGAACTACAGCGGAGCTGGGTTTTTTTTGGGAAGACAGTGCAAGAGGTGGTGATAATGTGAGAAGTGAAATTTAAAAAGGTGTCACAATTTTATCCAAAAAAACGATTTTAATGATGGAAAACTGGACACAGTTAAAAGAAAGTGTCGGATGCGTAAAAACTAGTTATAATAGACCAGTTGCATCCTGAATTAAGTGAAAAGAGGTCAACATGTTTCTGCTTCTAAAGGAGTGAACGAAGCATTCGTCAGGACCTGGGGGGACTGCCACTGCGGTGTACGCACGCTAAGGCGCACCCTAACCTGTGGAGTCTTGGACCGTTTAGACTTACGGTTCTAAATGGCAATCAGGACTTCTGAAAGCTTTAAATTCTGTTGAGACAAAGAAAAAGAGATAGTCGAACATAGTAATTCACAACACAAATAATGGTCAAGGTGCATGCCTCAATAGTTGGTGTGTACTCCAAAAGGTCGCATGCATACCATATATTGTGCTCTCAAAATAACAGTGGTACAATTGTGCCAGCGTACAGTGATCCGCAGTTTCACTGTGTAGAAATATGTCAGAATATTGACAGCACATCCCAAAGCATCGTACTCTCACAGGTATATGCAGAAGAAATAACCCAAATGCATTGAAATAACAGTAGAAAGCAATCGTAATGGAATCAGTTCCGAGTTTGAGACAAAACCGTCAGCAGAAACTCAGTAAAATGGACTGAGTTGAAAAGGCGAAGGCAGACTTGGCGTAAAAACAAGGAAAAAGTCAGGGCTTATCATATATTAAACAGACATTGTTACAGAGAAACGCTACTTAGGGGCTTACGTGAAGTACTAGTACACCTCACGACATGAGTCCTGGTGGGGGGAGGGACTTGTAGTCACACACTGTATACACAAGGGGGAAAAAAGTGGGAAGTAATTAGAGCAAGGTAATAATTACCGCTATCATTGTAGGAGTGAAAAGAGGTGGAGGCACTTACTTCGTCAAAGTATGCCGTCCGCCCGGTACCTGTCTTTACCCTCCCGAGGACTCGGATATTGACGAGCTTCATCCAGGAAAGGTATCATATAGGAAGTCAACCGGTACTGAATGGGAGTGTTCATAGGCGCGCTGACGCGATGATGTGGAACCGCTTCTGAGGCTCAGTCACTAGAAAGCTAACTTGTCTGTCAGCGTGCGGAACAATGGTAAATAAGCCTCATCAGCGTAGTAACGTAGGACCGCTATGGGCCAAGTGCGTTTAAAAATTACGGAATGAGGACCGCGTATAAAATACATACAATCTATTTTAAACAACACTGTTGTATGTCCATTAATTATTGAAGGCATTTAAATTGTGACTACACGAGTACAACAACATAATGGGGGGGGGGAGGGAGGGCGTGCAATGTCAAGTGCGTGTCTCTCCATGGGTGCGGGCTGAAGAGAACCCAATATGCTCAAATTAAGAAAAGAATATAAAGGTATTGCAACTGGAGCTGTTCTAATCAAGTGACACAATGTCCATGCTTAAAAGCAAACGAAAAACTGGAGATAGTGTGTGCCATGTAATGGGTAGGGTGATTAGATGTCCCTGGTAATGAATAATAGAGGGTCCTAACGTCTTAGGACTGAGCCCCAGGGGATGTTATCATTAAAACCCTGTGTGTTAGTTGAAAGACGATAAATCCATCTTTGTTCCTTCTCAAAGAGGACGCTGGCTGATCTGTTACCTGGTGTGATTTGTTCAATCACAGTCCAATGAAGGTCTTTCACAGTATGGTTCATTTGCGCAAAATGATTGGTCAGTTTGGTTACGTTCTTTCTGCACCGGATGTTACTTCGGTGTTCCACGATCCCCTGCTTAATTTTGCATGTAGTCATACCTATATATCTGGTGCCACAAGGACAAGTTAGAAGATAGACCAAGTTGGATGAATTGCAGTTGGTATGTGTGCATTGTACCCAGGTTTTTCCCGGTTCCAGATCGAGGGTCTTAGAGGTTGTGGTCAAATTGCACACACTGCAAGAACCACAGGGGAAATGACCTGTTACTTTAGGGAGGCCCCACGCATGGAGGACAGAGGGAGTGTTATCATTCACTGCAGGTCTGGGTCTCGTGTGGACCAGGACATCTTTTATGCTCCTTGATTTTTTTGACAGAAAAAAGAGGTTTTTCCCATTTATTGTTGTTGCTTTCTAGAATCCGTCAATGCTTACGGATTGACTTTGTCACTGCATTAGATGCAGTACTGTACGTGGTGACACATGTGAGTGGAATATCCTTCATGGGTTTTGGTATTTCTTCAAGCAAAGCTTCTCTATGCTGGTTCCTCGCGCTTTTGCGACTTTTTTTGAGGATCTTCTCCGGGTAGCCTCATTTTTGGAGTTTCTCGGTCAGGCCCGTTGCTTGTAAACGGAAGTCTTCCAAACTACTGCAGTTACGTCTTAGGCGGAGGTACTGTCCAAAAGGAAGATTCTCTCTCAGTGGTCTCGGGTGGAAACTGGAGAAAGCTAAGAGGTTGTTTTTGGCAGTAGGTTTATAATGAGTTTTGGTAATCAATTTGCCCTCTGATTTTGTGATGACCAGGTCTAGGAAGATCATTTCGTTCTTGTCAAAGGCATAAGTAAACCTGAGGTTCGGATCACAACCATTGATCCATTCAAAGAATTCCAAAAGTATGTCCTCAGGTCCCTGCCAAATCACTAGGACGTCATCTATATATCTTTTTCAAAAAGATATATAGGACGCAAAAGGATTGGTGGCTGCCAAAATGTATCTTTTTTCAAAATCATAGACAAAGAGGCCAGCCACACTAGGAGCAAAAGTACTGCCCATTGAAGTACCCGTGGTTTGCAAAAAGAGGCTTCCTTTGTATTCAAAAAAGTTCCTCGTGAGAGCCAAGGTGGCACATTCGACAATAAATTGTCTAGGTGTCTCGAAATCCCAAGTGGTGGCTTCTAAAGCTTCACTGATAACTCTAATGGTGTCATCCTGGGGTATGCTGGTGTACAGGCTCTCGATGTCTAGGGAGACCAAGAAGGTGGGATCCTGGTCCACCCTAAAGTCTAAGAGAAGTGTCAAAAGGCTCTTAGTGTCTTTTAGGAAGGTGGAACATGCCTGAATAAGGGTTTTTAGAAAGAAATCACAATATTTGGAGAGCGGTTCCAAAAGTGAACCAATGCCCGAGACAATTGGACGACCTGGCTGGGGGGTTCTGTTCTTGTGGGTTTTGGGTAGGGTATAAAAGTAGGGAATGATGCCCTCACCTTTGGTGAGGAAGTCTGCTTCATGTCGGCTTAGGTGTCCGTTAGCTTCAGCTTCCTCAACTAGAGTGCAAATAGTTGTTCGTAAATCTGTAGAGGGGTCAGCTGGTAAAGGTGTGTAATTTTTCTGGTCGTTAAGGAGACGTCTGCATTCAGTGTCGTAATCTGCAGCATCCTGGATGACCACCCCACCACCCTTATCTGCTGACTTGATGACGATCTTAGAATTAGACTGGAGGGATTTAAGTGCCTCAAATTCGCTACTACTCATATTTTTAAATACGTCTGTCTCCTCGAAGGATTCTACGTCATTGAAGACTGCTTGTTCAAAAGCAAGTTATTCTGCTGGGACAGTGTGGGGTGGAGGTGTAAATGTGGATTTCAGGTGTAGTCCTGTAACATTGGTGTCTATTGCGGGGTCTCTAGGTTGCTGTTTCTCAAAGAAAGATTTAAATTTAAATTTTCTGAAAAAAATCTGCCAATTCACAGTGCAGACGGAAACGATCGAGGCGTGCTGTCGGCACAAAACCTAGGCCCTTTTCCAGCACTGTGTATTCTGTTTCGGTCAGAACTAGAGAAGAAAGGTTGGTAACTAAGGTCTGTGATTGCTGGGGCCTGCTTGCTGGGCTCCGAATTTGCTTCTATGTTGTTCCCCACGGCCTCGTCTTGGTCCCAGTGTACCTGGTTTATTCCTCTCCTTTTGCCCCGACCTCTCCGGCCTCTCTCTAAAAAAGGAGGACGGTACATGTTTTGAGGGTATTGAGGGACTGGCATAAAAGGAGGGTTCCAACCCATAACCGGGAATTGATGCTGTTGGTATTGGTTTTGAAACATACCCCCATGGTTTGGGAATACCGGCCAATTTTGTTGAAAGTGTTGTTGTCTATTCCTACCTCTACTTCGCTGTCTAGGTTTATAACTATCCCCACTCGATCCACTGGTGGTAGATGCATCATCCTCTGAAATGTCAGAGTAAGCAGTGTTGCGTGGGGGAGGTATGAAGTCAGGGTGGCATAGGGATAGACTTTTTTTTTTTTTTGTCATATCTTCAATAGTTACAAAAACAATACAACCAACAAAGCCAGCCAGTCATTGTATAGCATATCCATATACATGATGTTGCCAGGTGTCATACATATGTTCACATATTCAGTATTGGTCCTGTCAATTCCACATTCGGCAAAGCACAATGCTAGAACAAATTCAGAAGTTTCAGGGGCTACAACCATTAGTCTAATTACATAGAGACACAAGCAGACAAGACTCACAGGCAATCATCACAGCTGTTATACTGCTCCACTCTAACCCGTGCAATTGGCTGTAGAGTGTGTTCTAGCCCATAACATGGGGAAATCAGAGTGCCACCTCTTTATGCGGAAAGTCCTCCCAGCACACCCTTCACCATCCCATGGACTACCCAGCCAGGGTGTCACCCGCTGTCTCCATGCCCTGTCGCTCCACAAGCCCAACTCACAAACGGTTCCCAGATATCGCGAGGTCGGGACGCGGACGGCATCAACTCCCAAGACCGTAGTCAGCTGTGTATGCCCATACGTTATGTCAGCCAGCCAGCCTTTTAACGTAGGCACCCTCCGTCTGCCCCAATGGATCGCCACCTGTCTTTTAGCAAATAGTAGAAGCAGCGCATGCAGTTTGCGCGATTTTGGTGGAGTGTCCCTGACATAACCCAATATACCAATTATCGGGGACGGGATATCTGAGCGTCCAACAATCTGGTTTACCAAGTTGAAAATCTGAGACCAATACATCTCTAACCGTGGGCAAGACCATGCTATGTGTAAAAAAGAGGCGGGGGAGCACCTGCACCTCCAGCACTCATCAGTCTCTCGGAGCCCCATTCTTTTCAGACTGATAGGGGTTCTATAGAACCTATGCAGGTATTTAAAGTGTATTAGCCGTAGCTTATAGTTGGGAGAGAGCTCAGTAAGCTGCCCACAGCAATGTTTTGCATTTGCCGGTATATTCGGGTGACCAACTTGCGTGGGGAGGGAGAGCCCACCACATCCTCCAAAGCAGTGAAGGTCGGAGGGGCCTCAGGGAAGTTCCCGCTGAGCACGCGGCATGCCGCCCGTAATCTGTGATACAAAAATAATTCAGAGAAGGGCACAGTGCAGCCCTCCTCTGCCACCGGGGAGGACATGAACTTGTTGTTGGGGAAGAGGTCTGCAAATGTATGAAGATGCATTTTCTCCACTAGGTGTTTGGCTACTCCATCCACAACACACGGCAGCATCGGGTTATGCATCAAGGGAAGTGAGGGGGCATAAAGCAACGGGACTCCGGCTCTCTTGCGCAACTCCTCCCATGCCCATTGTAATGTCCTAGCTGTGTCCACATCTCCTCTAGGTCTTTTCGCTGTGGCGCATATCGCTACGTTTAGTGGAATCGGCGCAACAGCATCCCGTTCCACTGCCACATGCGGTTGAAAGGGAGTTGGGTGGGTCCAAAAATGCAAAAATTGGGCTTGCACGCAAAGTGCATATAGCCTCATATCTGGGGCGCCCAGGCCACCCTGTTTTAAAGGCAGCATCAGCATGTCCCATGCTATCCTTGCTTGTCCGCCCACCCACGCTAGAGCCACCAGATGGGATCTCAAGGTGGTAAAGAAATGCGATGTGAGCGGAATCGGTATATTTGCAAATAGGTAGAGGAATTTAGGTAATACAATCATTTTGGCCAGCGCAATCCGCCCTGTGAGGGACAGGGGCAGTTTCGCCCAAATCTTCACCTTTTCTCCCAACCACATCATCGCTCTTCCATTGTTAAGATTCCAGATCGCCTGAAGGTCGCGTCTGATCCATACCCCCAAATATTTGACCTCATCTGCCTCCCATCGCAGGGGGTATTCGGAGGATACCCTTGCGGTGTTATCAGTTAGGGGAAAAATTACCGACTTGGACCAATTGACGGAAATGCCCGCAAGACCCTCAAAGTGGACAAATTCCTGTAATACAGGATTTAAGTTCTCGTCCGAATTGATAAGATAAAGGGTCACATCGTCCGCGTTTAGCGATATCAGGAGATTTCTAGAGCTGAATCCTATACCCCTTGCCGTGTGATGCTGTCTAATTCTGGCAGCCAGAGGCTCCATAGCTATAGCAAACAGCAACGGGGAGAGAGGACAACCCTGCCTCGTGCCCCGCGAAATGGAGAAAGGTTCAGAAACCAGACCATTGACCCACACCCGGGCTCTGGGCATTGTGTAGAGCAAGCAAATTTTTGGGATAAGGAGTGTACTAAAACCCATCCTGCCTAGTATAGTAAATAAGTAGGGCCACTCAAGTGTATCAAAGGCCTTTGTGGCGTCCAAAAACACCACCGCAGCCCTAACATCTGGGTGCAAGTAATGCAGTGCTGAGAAAATTGTGCGTATATTATGTGAGGTTGATCTCCCTGGGATAAATCCCGATTGATCGGGGAGCGCTATCATAGGTAACATGGGCTGCACCCGGTTCGCCAGCAGTTTAGCAAGGATCTTCACATCTACATTTATCAGGGAAAGGGGCCTATAGGAGTCTAAGTCGTCTGCCGGTTTATCCGGCTTCAGCAGTGTGATAATCAGGGCCTCACGCATGGACGCAGGCAACACGCCCTTCTCCAGAGCTTCTTCGTACACTGCTAACAGCCTGGGCGCCAGTTTCACCGCATATGCCTTATAAAAAGCTGCGGTTAGACCATCCGGCCCCGGTGCCTTATCGGGTGGTAGGCTTTTAATGACCTGTGCCACGTCTGCGGCATCTATCGGGAGGTCCATGTATTCCCTGTGTGTATTATTAAACCATACCAACGCAATCGAGTCCAAAAAGGATTCCAGCCCATCCGTGCGCGTTCCCTGAGTGGTTGTGTATAGTTTAGAGTAAAAATCAGAAAAGGCCCCAAGGATCGCTTCTGGTTCTTGAACCAGGACGCCAGATTTCGTGCGCAGTTCATGGATGTATGTCGCAGCACGTGGTGTTTTTAACAGTCCTGCTAAGGCTTTCCCTGGTCTCCCGCCCTCGCAATAATGTCTAGCCTCCGCATATTTACCTAAAAATTTTACCTCACGTAGCGCTTCCTCGTCGTATTCTAATAACTTGGCTTTCAACAGACCCGCCCCATCTTGCTCGCCAGTATCAAAAAATGTTTGTTCGAGTTTTTTTATGTCGGTCTCAAGCGATGCAAGGGTGTTCCGTATCGCCCTTAACACTCCAGCCTGCCGGGCAATGCACTGGCCCCTAATGACCACTTTAAATGCTTCCCATAGGGACGTCTCAGTGTCTACCGATCCTGCATTAAGTTCAAAATAGTCAGTAATATCTTTCCTAATCTCCTCCTTAAATGCATCATCTAGTAGAGCATGAGGCGGGAGGCGCCATGCGAATGCCGGGCGTGGACCACCCGGAATCAACAATTTCAGCATGCAAGGAGCGTGGTCAGATAGAGAATGGGGCATATATTTCACGCTCACAGTGCACAATGCCATGTCTCGCGACACTAGCCAAAAATCCAGGTGGGACCAAGCGCTGCGGTAGGCCGACATGCAGGTGCCCTCCCTCAGCGCCTCATGTCTGCTTCGCCAAATATCATTGAGCGCGCCATCTGCTATTATTTCCTGTAGCGCGGTACTTGCCATTGGGTTCAGTGCTCGAGCGGCCCCTTTCCTATCCATTTTGTCATCAAGAACCGTATTGAAATCCCCCCCCCAAAGAATTGTATTGCAACCAGTAGCTCTCACTTGTCCCCAAATCTTATGAAAAAAAGTGGGGGAGTCAACATTAGGACCATACACAGCCACAATAACCACCGAAAGGCCGCATACCAGTCCCTGCACCAAAACATATCGGCCCTCCGGGTCACATCGGACCGATCTCTCCCTCCAATCCAACCCACGTCTGATCAGTATTGCCACCCCGCGTGCTTAATTGGAGTAGTTGGCCGAATAAGCATGTCCCCACCTATTATGACGCAATCTCTGGGACGGTGTGGTATTTAAGTGTGTTTCCTGCAACAGGCAGACGTCTACAGTGTGGCGTACTAAGTAGGCATGCACCAACCAAGCCTTCCTATGATCATTTAGCCCCCAAACATTCCAGGTCAGACAGTTCAACGTTTTATCCACTTTGTGCATATCTCGCTATAGTGCAGGGGATAGACTTTGGTGTAAGAAAAACGCTTGAGGTCTTTTTGGAATTTCTGGGCTTTCGACTGGGTAAGTGTTAGAATCCGGGGTCTCTGGTTGGCGCAGGTATGCACTTGCGACAAGCAGGGACCCTTTCCTCTAAGTCAGGGCAAAGGATCACCTCTTTAAAAATAACCCCTGCTCACCCTCTAGGTAACGTGGCGCGAGCAGTCAGGCTAAACTTCCAGAGGGCATATAGGTTAAGCGTTCAAATTGTCCCACACAATAATCACCTCCCCACCACACAAAGACACAAGGCTGTATTTATCAAAAATATGATTCTTTATATAAAAGGTTTTCTTTCAGGCAGGTTGCATAAATACAGTTCTCTTGGTAAAATAATCCAGTTACTCTCAGAATGCTTTAAGGGCAGTCCACAGTTAATAAAAAGGGCACAGTTCTGTTTAAAATAAGCTTCTTGGGTGTTCTGCGCACTTCGTAGCGCCTTTGTTATGCTTTGGGCAAGGTTTTTAAAGGGCCTTGCCGTTTCTCACGCTTCTCGCGTGAGCACGAGTACGCTTGCCGAGTCTCACGCTTCCCGCGTGAGCACTGGCAATGCTTTTCAATGCGGTACGGTTCAGACCTGAATCAGTATGGTTCGAACTACGGCCCCGGGCACAGTGATTTCTAAACGACTCGAACAGAGTAGTATCAATGCCAGTACACTCGAACAAAGTAGGTATCAATGCCAGTACGACTCGAACAAAGTACTATCAATGCCAGTACGACTCGAACAAAGTACTATCAATGCTCAATGCCAGTACGACTCGAACAAAGTACTAACAATGCCAGTACGACTCGAACAAAGTACGTATCAGTCAAAATATTCCAAAGGCAGGTACGGTTCATACAAGGCAGGTACGGGTCGTACAAATAGCGCACAAAAATCCCAATTATTTCCAATGTTGATAGGCTCGTACGAAGGTCAGTACGGGCCGTACTTTAGCGCGCGGAGCCACCAATACCTTTTGTTCCGCACGGGGATGGTCACGGCGGCCTCGGGTTTCGACGGAGCGGTGTCCCACGTCGCGGTGTCGTCCCTCGCAGTCAGAGGGCGGCGGTGCTTCGTGGGGCACCCGAAGAAGGTCTCAACCACACGACCAGGGCAGAGGAGGGGGAAGCAGCTCCGGGGCAATTCACAGCGCGTTGCAGCGTGATCGGCTTTTCAGTGGATCACAAGTGTGCACAGGGCCTCGCGGTGATCTTGACGGCACAGGGTCGCCAGGGCTCGGTGCGCAGGCCTTCAGGTGCCTTTCTCCGCGTTGCGAGCTACGGCTCGGAGGGGCTGGTACTTGCGGTGCCTGGACCCAGTAGGCAGGTCCTGGCGGTGCTCGTGGTAGTCCCAGGTGGCAGATGTCGCGGTGTAGAGAAAGGGGGAGAGGCACACAGGTTCTCTGGGGATCAGCGTCACGGAATTACGTCCAGCTACTTCTCCTCTTCTGGGGGATAGGTTGCGCCCACTGTTCCTGGGGCGCAGATCAGGGGGCAAGTTCACAAGCAAGCCCTTGGAGATTGTTTAAAAGCGCAAGTTGAATCAAAGTCTTTTTCTGTAGTCTTTTCCTCTCCTTCCAGCAGACAGGCACCCACTGCAGGCCAGTCTCTCAGGCAGAGAGACAGTACTCCTCCTTCAGCTTCTCCAGGTCCTTCTCCTTCAGGCAGAGGTTCGTCGTTGCGTAAACAGGATCTGCTTTCTTAGGAGCCAGGCTCCTACTTTTATAGTGCGATTCTTTTGTTCTTTAGCGCCAGGGGGCCTGGGCCTGGCTCAGTCCAGTTTTGGAGCACTTTGTTGTGGTGACTCTGCGCTTTCCTTTCAGCAGCAGGGCAGAGACATCAGCCGCTCCACAGGGGGTGGAGCCGGCTTTGTGCTGGCAGAGCACAGGTCTATTCAAGAGTCAAGGTGTACTCCTCCCACCCATCCTGGTGTAATCTCTCTACCCACCACCTGGCAGCCAGCCTGTCTCTTGGAATTCCCCAGCCCTGCTCCTTACTGTTGCTAGGCAGAACACACACAGCGCAGAGGCGGACTGAATGGCCAGACCAGTAAATACTAACTTTCTAAAAGTAGTATTTACAAACACAGGATATTAAAATAAACTTTACTAAAAGAAGTATTTTATTATTCTGAGTTCAGGCGTACTAAACATGACTTTCTACCATGCTCTATGAGTCCGCTGGGATTACAGGGTGTAGTAATTCCAGCAGCCCATTCTGGCCTATGGAGAGCAGGTAGCCTTCAATAGTGAAAAACGAAAATGGCTGTAATTCACTATTAGGACATGCCACACACATCAGGGCATGTCCTACCTTATGCCTACAATGCACCCTGCCCTTGGGCCTACCAGAGGGGTGACTATTATGTGGTTAAGGGAAGGTTTAGGGACTGGCAAGTGGGTGCACTTGCGCAGTCAGCGCGACAGTACCAGACTGCACGCAGGTTCTGCAATGGCAGACCCTAGACACATTTTACTAGGCCGCTTCTGTGGGTGGCACAACCAGTGCTGCAAGCCCACCAGCAGCATTTGTATTTACAAGCCCTGGCACTCCTGGTGCACTTTACTAGGGGCTGACAGTAAACCAAATAAGCCAAACATGGACACCAATCAATGTATACATTTTACCATAGGGAGAGCATATGCACCTTAGCACTGATCAGCAGTGGTAAGGTGCCCAGAGTCATAAATCAGCCAACAACAAGTCAGAAAAAAATACAGGAGGAAGGCAAAAAGTTTAGGGATGACCCTGCCAAAAGGGCCAGGTCCAACAGTAAGGTTGTCTTTGTACTCACTGATCTCCTTATTTAGTTCCTCAAGTTTTTTCTTGTACCCTGTAAGAGTAGTTCTAAAGTGGGACTCAGTGAGTTGTATTTCTACCATAATGGCCTCAGAAAGCCTTAAAGCTGTTTTTATAATAAGGACCAACCAGTCGCGGGTACAATGCCACGCGATTTGTGCCCATTCCTTCCTGAAGATAGGGTCATTCAAGAAGATGCGTGGGGCGTTTGTCACTAATAGGCCTTTAGGTGCTATATTGTTTCGTAAATATTCAGTTAGAATAGTGCCATGTAAGGTGGTTCGAATGCGGTCACGTTTAAGTTCAGACAATTTGTCCCATTCTGTAGTCTGGGATATTGTCTGAGCTATTGAGGAGTATGAGAAGAGGGAGGGATCAGCCAGGAGGGCATCCACCTCTTCATTAGTATATGAAAGCCCTGGATTTTCCATGTTACTGCCAAAGAAAAAGGAAACCTTACTATGAATTCAAAGAAAAGGATTCCAACAGAATCTGAAAAAGACTCTAGCAGCTGTGCGCTGCCAAAATATAAATCAACAACAAGAGAGGGATGGAAGCTACTGGAGCCACTATTAATCCCCATGGATTATATGAATTAAAAAAACAAAAGAGTGAATCCTGGACACAGTTAAAAGAAAGTGTCGGATGCGTAAAAACTAGTTATAATAGACCAGTTGCATCCTGAATTAAGTGACCGAGAAACTCCAAAAACGAGGCTACCCAGAGAAGAACCTCAAAAAAAGTCGCAAAAGGGCGAGGAACCAGCATAGAGAAGCTTTGCTTGAAGAAATACCAAAACCCATGAAGGATATTCCACTCACATGTGTCACCACAGAATTTAAAGCTTTCAGAAGTCCTGATTGCCATTTAGAACCGTAAGTCTAAACGGTCCAAGACTCCACAGGTTAGGGTGCGCCTTAGCGTGTCTACACCGCCGTGGCAGTCCCCCCAGGTCCTGACGAATGCTTCGTTCACTCCTTTAGAAGCAGAAACATGTTGACCTCTTTTCACTTAATTCAGGATGCAACTGGTCTATTATAACTAGTTTTTACGCATCCGACACTTTCTTTTAACTATGTCCAGTTTTCCATCATTAAAATCGTTTTTTGGGATAAAATTGTGACACCTTTTTAAATTTCACTTCTCACATTATCACCACCTCTTGCACTGTCTTCCCCAAAAAAAACCAGCTCCGCTGTAGTTCAGGCGTCGCAGCACACCGGAGAGGCACTCGGCCTCTCTGGTGGGAACCCAATGATGAAGCATGTCACCAACCACGTTGGTGAGTGAGGGTTCTTTTAAAACACAGTGAGCACTTTTCTTAAGCTAGTTCATTCTGAATCCAGGATTCACTCTTTTGTTGTTTGATTCATATAATCCAGGGGGATTAAGAGTGGCTCCAGTAGCTTCCCTCCCTCTCTTGTTGTTGATTTATATTTTATCAACACTAATGTGACCATGTAAAACACAGCGGCGGCCGGCACAGGTAAGAGCTGTGGGATGGGGCCGGGTTGGAGGGGGGTTGTCGACAGACGACAGAATAGGTATAATTAAATCAATGAATAATACATATTCTATTGTCTGTTGAACCCCTACCGCGCCCCTCCACGCCGCCCGCCGCTGGTTAAACATGACTCTGGGCTTGCCACAGGAGCCTACAATGGCAGTTTTGAAACTGCCATTTCGATAAGTTAAAAACATCCTTTTAACAGGCCTAGATCTTTCATTTTTTAATATGTATAAATCACCGCTAGCATAGGCCTTACATTTCTATAGGAAAGGGTGCATGGTATTTAGAAAGTAGATCATGTGTTCAGAAGTTTTAAATGTCCTGGCAGTCAAAAATCTTCTTAAAAAGGTTCTCCCTGTAGCAAGGTTGGCTTTCCCGTAGGAAAGCACTGGGTTACATTTTAACACCTTATAAATAAGGATCCCTGTTTTCCGTTTATACGGATCTTTACATGTAAACACAGACGGAAAACGTGTTTTCCTTTGTCTGTATTTATAAGTAGAAACAGAAAAATTCTGTCAAAAGAAATGGCCAGGTAAAATCTGATATCGCTGCCGTCACACTGCAGCTTTGGAGAGGGATGAACAAGTGCGCCCTGGAGCACTGTGTCTTTACACCCCAAGCAGAAGGAACTACAACAAAGTATTCCACTACAAACCTGCAGACCAAGAGGATTATACAGGGCATTAGCTGCTCATTTCCTCCCCGCACAGAAAGTCAGTACAAGTCCGAGATAGCAGAATGTTCTGCAGAAATGGAGCAAGCAGGGGAGAACATGTAGTCTGTGCCATCAACCTTAATGAATCTCGAACTGGCCCATGACAGGCAGGAGGGTGCACTGAAAGCTACAATGGAAACGACCACTATCCAAAACTTGGAAACAGACTACAAGGCAGGTGACAATAACCAGGGAAATTCAGCCAACCCTGGCCTAGCTGCTTCGTACTGAGAGTTCTCCCTTAAGAGGTTCAAACAAAAACCCATCTACAGGCAGCAGGCGCCCTTTCAAAAAGACAAACTTAAAAAAAAAAGAGGTGTAAAAACACCCCAGGACATCGGTGGCAGCCCCAGCAACCTTTGTGTTTTTGTTTTATGGCAGGGGAAAAGAGCACGAGGGGGGCACAGCGGACGGGTTGGGTAGCACCATCCTAGTACCAGAGGGGTTGTGAACATAAGTGTGGCAGAGGCAACCAAAAACAAGCATTGGCAACACCAATGGGACTGGCTGTGATGAGCAAATAAAGGCACAAACATACACAAATGCCATTTAGCACATTAAAACTAGTCCTTACTTTGCCAATACAGGGAAAAACACTAAGGATGGCTTTCTGCATATAACTAAGGAGATAAAGAACTTAACATGACAGGCACTGATGAGTTTATTTTTTAGTAGTAATGCACTTTTAAGATTCCTCATGCATTCCAATGGAAGCACTTTCTAGAATGTTCAATGAAGCACAAAACGGCCAATGGCATGTGTGAGACAAAAAACACTCTTGTAGGTGGAGATAAAGCTTGTTCTATGTATATTTTAAAGAAGGGGTAACAATAGGACTTTGAAGACAGCTGCGCAAACAAGACCTAATAAATACCACTAATTCACACATCTTTTTCAAGAGCACAGGGAAGACATTTGCTTCCAATATGTAACAAGCATTTGCAATGCAAAAGGTCTCGCAGTTACAAGAGTTTCAGCCATTGGCATTGTAAATAACAATGCCTTTTATTTATGTTTTTAAAACAAAAACAAAAACAAAAATAAAAGGCATTATTATTTGCGATGTCAGTAGCTCAAACTCGCGTAAATTCGAGACCTATTGCATTGCAAATGCTTGTTTATTTTTTTAGTTGCGCCTCCTGGCCGTTTCACTCCCTACGTTGTAGCCCTCTTCTCTGTGCTTGCTACAGTCCAACCTCCCACCTTGTAGGAAGTAAACTGCGACTAGTAGTAGGCAATACGCTGACAAACTCACAAGACAGGAACACGTCGGATGCAGTAAGATTTTTATCTAACCCTTGCAGTGTTTTGGAAACGTGTCTAAAAACAGAAGGTGAATTGTAATTTATCACCAACCATAGCCACATATTACAGGGGCAGTATTCATGAATATGCAGAGGGCATGACCATGAAAAAAAATAGAAGTTCAAATGATCAAGCACCCTCTCAGACACCGAGGTAGAGCTGACGCCCTATCCAAAACATCAACCTCATTTGATTTGGGACAATCATGTGTAGCTTTAGCCTCAAATGCCGAGGTATAGCGCCAAGAAGCACAGGCAGAATTTCCACATGCCTACGCCAAATCAATGTATGCCCAGCCCGGCACACACCCTGTTGCATAATCATTAATAATAGGCTGGCCTGGCCCCGAGTGGTACAAACAAGCAGGTTATCTTTGTCAGAACCAATCTGCACAGACCTACCCCGAGGCACAAGTGAGAGCAGCAACGATGCAGACACCGTTCACACACGTCCCAAACCTTTACTCTTTTACATCACCAGTGCCTGCATGCACAGAAAACCTGGGTGCCTATTCTGACGAAAGCCAGTTTAGTTTAAGCACGGATTAGTGTGGCATACACCTAACCTGTAAATGCTATCAATTGTCATGGTCTTATTTTATCTACAGCAGGAGCACCCAATAGGGGTGCTACATACATAGCAGACCTTTGGGATAACCCTGACCAGTGCGGATTTGAGCCGATGGTTGCCACTGGGGGACCACCAGCATACATGCCACCATTTCAGAAGAGCAAAATGGGAGATTTTTTAGAAAAAAATCGGGAGAATTAGCACGTTACACAATACCAAGCCCTGTCAGCTGAAACCCCGAGGAACCGGGTTTCTGGATGCTTGAATCGGGAGGCGGGAGACTAGCCTTGACATCGGTAGTCTCCCGCCTGAATCGGGATGGTTGGCATGTCTGCACCAGCACGTATTTTTCCTTCGCCAGACATATCCCTAGGGCAGCAGAGGGAAAACACACCCTAACGGGAAGGAGGAGGAAGACAAAAATGGAAAACCTGTCACCAAGGGAGAAAGCATGAACCTGCAAGAGTAAAGGAAGGAGCAGGTCGTGACTGGCAGTGGATGAGAGGCCCGAGGTGGGTTCAGGACTGAGCAGGCCTGGTATGTGGCGCTCGGACAATGTACTGGCACGGGCTGCGGGCTTCCGAACAGCTTCAGTCACCAGCATTCATTTGACAAATTAAGCACTCTCCCTGGCTATCCGGACTTGCACTTGAATAAATCCCATCAATATTTTACATGAACATGCTGGTAGTCACGTGTAAACTGTGTATGCATAATGACCCCCATCCCTCTCGTGTCCGTCTATAGATCACACTTTTTTTGTGAGGGAGTCCCTAGCCACGCATCGCTGGTGAGTACCTGTGCCCTTTGACCCACACAAGCCTTGTCCCTTTTCACTGTTTGCCACCACACACTCTCACATAACCTGTTTTGCCTAGCCCTCATCTGCATGTACCTGGCACTCTCACCCCTTCTTACACGATTGCACAGAGCCACCCCAGCTACTCTGAAATACATGAAAGAACTGGAGACTGCTGGGACCACAGAGCCCCTCCCCATTGACAGCATGCAGCCTCTCTCGTGAGCAAACAACCCCACTCTCACACACGGATGTAGTGACTGCTTCCCTCTGTGCGCCTAACCTCCTGTCACATGCTGGCCGTTGGTCCCTCCAATGCATACAGCTCCATCTAACCTGTATGCAACAACCCCCCCCCCTCCCACTCACACCCTGCTGACCTCACCCGTGTGCACCAAAGCCATCACTGGTGCACATGATACATCACAGCGTCATCTCACCTCTGTACACATAGCTCACCCCCTCCCCCATCACCTGTTTGTACCTTGCACACTTTCATGTCTACATCTAGCCTCCGTCCTGTTGGCACGGCCCCCTCTCTTACCCGTTTGCAGTAATTACCCCCTTGCCTGTGCGCGACCATCTCTAGACTTCCCTCTCCTCTGCCCCTTCAGATGGACATATGCTCTTTACACACATATTCAGACACAAGCTCCCACGACCGTCACTGTCCGACTTGTACTCGTTACACAACCAGTTGCACATCCTAAAGCCCACAACGATAGACACACATACGCATCGGAAATATATTGCCACTACAGAATGCACGGTGCAATGCAGGGGCCTCCAGTTTACCATTATATACATTAATAGTATCAACACAAGTCCGGGCTTGGAAAAGGAAGGGGGCAAACATGCAGGAATGGCTGTAGATGGCACACACTCCCTTGGGGCACCTGGAACGCCCGCCACTAACTGTGTACAGCGCTCAACTGGGAAGCTTGGGCATCGAAATGTAGCACAAAACAAAATTACAAGTGCTGATCCGTACTGCCAATGGAACGGGAAACAGTGGCAATGGAGCTGAACCTCTTGAACCTCTAAAATTAGCAGGCAGCAAGCGATGGGTGGGAGGTAGTGTTCGTGGGGAGTGTGAATGGCACAGAGAACTTAAATGACGGCAACAGTAGCTGAAGCACAGAAAAGTAAAAGGGAAGGGAGGGATGGGACGGGGCGGCAGAGGGGGGAAATTCCTAAAAAGAAAGCTTTACAGGCATGTTTTCAAGCTGGGACCAGCGCTCACACAGCTTTGTTAGGTCTCGTGAGCCAAAGGCTCGAAGAGACATTTTATATCTGGGCTTTTCAAAGTGCTGCCGTGGCCTAAAGCTACAGTGCACGTGAACGTGCACGCGCGCAGCGCCATGTGTCTTTCCTCCGTAGCGATCGTAATCACGATCACTTTCACTTTCGCGGCCGTGTTTCCAAAGCTTGTTTTTTGTATGCAGAGGAGATTAAGTAATTAGCTCAGAATCATAGGATGTTGAGCCGATGAAGACACTGGAACCTGGCTCCCTAGATCCAAAATCGGCAGCTCCTGCTCTTATGCCACATACTCTCTCTCTCCTTCATTGCGAAGCAAGTTTTTTGCAATTCATTCACATCAAACAGTTCAATGAAAGTGCAAGCAGGGCCATAGACTCGTATTTCATTGAAGGAATCCAGCATTTATTATATATAGAAAGTGATTATTCAGGTTTCATAATTTTACTGTGCACAAACCAATTTCAAAGGCGATGAACAGAATAACTTCGTATTCCAAGTGTCAATGAAGTTATATTGTTTTAGGCATAGACCACTTCAATAAAAGGTAATAAAGTGCTTTCTTACACCAAGCAGTAAATCTATTGTACAATGGCGGATTTGTCACTAGAACGTTTGTACGCACACACCACCGTTTAGGTATGAGGTGATATGCAAAGGAAATACTTCATTTTTGTATTTAATAAGATAGATAATTGCGTTTCATCCAAGTGCAAATAGTAAACAATATACTCAAACACAAAGCCCCTGTGCCCCTCTATTATAGAGTTTCTACTAGAGTCCACGGCAAAACAAAAGTTGCGATTTACATATTCTCTTGCAGACACCCACTTTTATTTATTTAATGTTTTTAAAGCATTGGAAGCCACGAGTGTCTTTTCTATTTGAAGGCAGAGTCTACTAGCAAAAAACATACTTCTGCCAACGACATCAGACAGAAACAAAAAATAGAGTATAAAGATGTAGGTTTGAATTTAATGATCAAATTCGAAATTAATCTAAATGTGTGTATTTTTTTCCCCTTGTATGATGTACATCCTGCTGTGGGCATTTCTTCTCTCACCAACTATAACCCAATGAACCATAACACGAAGAAACCTTTGCATACAATCACTCAAAAGCAGACTGGAACATCTGTTGTCCCACCTTGATGTAGGACTCTCGCTCTTCCTCAGTCATGAAGGACACCAGTTGTGGATTCTGACTGACCGCACTGTAGAGGTGCTGCTGTCCAGCGACCATGACAGCTGGATCCACGGTCTCCTGCTCCTCCTCTTCCTCTTCCTCCTCCTTTACTACATCGCCTGCAGTGGGTTTACCCGGCGGCTCCTTCACTGGCTTCTTCTCGTCTTCGGATTCACTGGTGTCGCTTTCGCTGTCGCTCTTAGTGGGAGCAGCCCGAGGCCAGAAGGCTTCAACTCATGGATCATGAGTGTCCAAATCACTTCGTTGTCTGCTGCTGTGTCCTTATTGTCATTTTCATCCACCACTTCAGGCATTTCTAGAGCTGTAAACAAATGCATCCGCCATGGACCATTTTTAAATAAAAGATTAATACTCAGTACAACAGAAATTAAAGTTTAGTACAGTGACAATAATATCTATGAAAAGTGGAAAGATCCCATAAATACACTCAGCTGCAATCGTTGGCCACAGCTGGAGGCTTTGGGCCTCTCTCTCATATTTCAGTCCTACATGATGCCCTCTGCTTTGAGCCCCTCCCCCACATTCTGAACGATGGCCTTCACTATAGCACAGAAAGCACACTGTAGACACTATGTGAAGACTGCAGCTCCTGCCGCAGGCTTAAATACATTAGATATTGTATAGAACGTCTTGTGACTTACTTTCCATAGACAGAATTACTCCAGAGTACGTCAATGGTTAGGCGGAAATTGATGATCATGTGAAGCAAATAAAATGCACTACATTAGTATATATTTTTTTTTTGTAAACGCATATACAGGAGTGGAATGGCCTGCCTTGGAACGGCCTGCTTTGCATACCATCCCTAGTAGTATCAGGAATTACACAATCTATACCAGAGGCATTCCTAAACCATAAATGATATTTCATACGTTCTGGAAAACTAAATGATTTTCAAGAACAGGAAGAAAGGAAGATAGGAAAACAAGCATTTGCAATGCAATAGGTCTCGCATTTACTCGAGTTTAAGCTATCGGCATTGTAAATGACAATGCGTTTTATTTATGTTTTAAAAAGCAAAACATAAATAAAAGGCATTGTCATTTACAATGCTAATAGCTCAATCTCGCGTAAATGCGAGACCTATTGCATTGTAAATGCTTGTTTTTTAGGTCTCGCCTGGCCCAGCGCATTCGCTGGTCTGGCGAGACACTTTGTGAGGGCTCCAAAAAGTGCTACCAGGCCAGCCTAGAGCTACAGTGCATGTGCGCTGGCGCGCGCGTCGCGCTTTACCGCGATTACTTTCACTTTCGCGGCCGCGCGGCCGCTTTGATGTTTGATCGCGATCACTTTGACGGCCGCACGCCCGCTTTGATGTTCTCCGTGAGTCTTCAATAGATTGCAGCGGTTAAAACAAGAATTGGCATAGCCAATAGGTCTCGCTTTTGGGACCTTATAAGTGTTTGCCGCGCGGCCGCTTTGATGTTTGATTGCGATCACTTTGACGGCCGCACGCCCGCTTTGATGTTCTCCGTGAGTCTTCAATAGATTGCAGCGGTTAAAACAAGAATTGGCATAGCCAATAGGTCTCGCTTTTGGGACCTTATAAGTGTTTGCCGCGCGGCCGCTTTGATGTTTGATTGCAATCACTTTGACGGCCGCGCGGCCGCTTTGATGTTTGATTGCAATCACTTTGACGGCCGCACGCCCGCTTTGATGTTCTCCGTGAGTCTTCAACAGATTGCAGCGGTTAAAACAAGCATTGGCATAGCCAATAGGTCTCGCTTTTGGGACCTTATAAGTGTTTAGTTATGCAACTGTTGCATGGCTAAACACATAAGGTCCCAAAGGCAAGACCTATTGGCTATGCCAATGCTTGTTTTCAATGTGGGGCAAACGCTCACACAGCTGTGGCCAGCGCTCACACAGCTGTTTTTCAGCGTCTGCGTACAAACCATTACAAGAGCGCTACAAAGGGCATGTTAGCGGCAGGCGCCGCGCTGCATATTTAATGTTCCATGGGAGCTATCTCAAGAGTGGTTGCTACGTGCAATATCCGTACAGGAGCCCGCTATGTTACACCATACCGCGAGATAAGTGCTTTTTAGGTCTCGCCTACGCAGCGCGCATGCGCTGATTATGCAAAAAGACCTTTTCCAATCGCTTTGGCTTTTGAGCCAAAAATGTGCACGCGTTCCATTGCCTTCAATGGCAATGTGTGCACGTGTGGAGATTCACTTGCGGGAGCGCACGGCGCCATATGGTAGCAATTATCGCTCCTGGCGCTGCTTGCTCTCACAAGTGAAACGCTTTCACTCGCCCCCTCCTGCCTCCTTTTAGCGCGAGGAATGCGCTTGTTTAAAATCCATTTCGGACCGACGGTTTCTGCAGAACTTTCTTTAGGCTGTACTATTTTGGAACAAATAGCGTTCTTCGCTTCCGCTGTGATTTCGTACCGGAGTTAAAATGGTGCTAAATTCAGTTTGGAGCACTCACTCATTTGTGGTCGTTTCTTGGCAAATTATTTTTAGTCGTTGAATGCAGTGGAATGGAGACATAAATAACAGTAAAAGTAACCGCAGCAAAACTGAAAGTCATACGGTGGATTGCACTCTCTGATTTCCAGGAAGAGACTGGCCTGTTTGCCATGGTTTGAATTAAGCAACATTTAGGCCAAGGTAATTGTACTTTTCACAATGAATCTGCTCCGTATGAACTTTTGGTAACTGTTAACCTAGACGCGGTCTTCATTGTGCAGTCGGCCAAGCAATAGCTGCTTGCTAAAATCACTGACTGGCTGTTAATTGCGTGAATTGATGTTGCGGTGTGGGTGAATCTATTAATGTATTGTGTCTCATGGCATTGTTTTTTTTTCTTAGTCTTGTGACTGTAGAAAAAGTAACTGCCTTTGTGAACTGAATATAGTCTGACAAGGGTTAGTTTCATTGTTTTGCATTGTGTGAGTTTAAAAAAAAAATATAACAAACTGGACCCAGCTGTCTGTGTTTCATTGATTATGCATGCTAACGGTATCTCCCTTTCATATATCCCACTGCAATGCAAGTGCCTGCTTCAACTTTCTAGAAGTTGATTGCTGTTATTGGGGTTAATGTTTTGCCGCTAAGGTTTTCAAAAGTGGAGACATAGCTTTTCAAACTCAAATGAGGAGGAATCTCTGGTGCCATTGTGTTTTAGAAATAAAACGAATTAATGAAAAGTCTAATTTCAATTTAATGATGGCTGGAAATAAGTAATCGATTTACCCTTCTGCCTTGACCAGCTTTAATAATGTCCTTTGTCACTGATGTCAAACAGCATGGCCTTCTACTGGTGCTCGGCTCCCTGTGCTGTGACCTGCCACATGCTGTTAATGGCTTTTGGGAGCGATATCTCTTTTATCTCATTTGAAGATTAAAACACGTATATTCTGCACTGGTCTGTAATCTCGCCTATATTTAGAATTATTCTCTCCTATTCAGCATTTGGAGAGAACTGAAAAGCAAGCATTGGCATAGCCAATAGGACTCGCTTTGGGAACCTTATAAGTATTTAGTTATGCAGCACAATATCCTTGGTGCAAGATCATCAACTGTTGCATGGCTAAACACTTATAAGGTCCCAAAGGCGAGACCTATTGGCTATGCCAATGCTTGTTAAAGTTAATCTCTATAGGCTTAGCCAAGCGCCGCGGGAGGTTTCACGTTTCGCACGTTCACAATCTCCAGTCCCAACGTCATCGCGAGGGAAGCACCTCTATCAGAAGGAAAATACTGTCAATCTCGGTAATTGACTCCGCTCATGCCCGTTTTTTAACCCATTGTGTTTGACTGCCTGAAACACGTAGGCATGCCATTGTGCCTACCAGTCTCCAAAATGTGAAATGCCCTGAACCCATGCACGAGGGCGGAACTGATATATATGCACTTCAAAGTTACAACAAAATAGTTATGCAGTACCCTCCCTTGTCCTACTACTCTCTCCTCCTAGACTCTGCAGTCTGCTACTATAGTAACCCCTAAGGACTCAGAGGGGGCTGGGGATGAATTTCCATTGTATGTAGAATGATTGCCGTTCAACAATGAATCAATCAACCACAGTTCACTTTTTTTACCTGATTCGATGAAGCGAGGGCTACATGGTTTCCCAAGGTGTCATGATGGTGGTAGTAGTAACAGCTTGCATTGCTAGCTTTTTAACATTGAAGGCAAAGTCATCAGAACTGAAGCAAGGTCCCACTCCCTCCTAGGCAAACTCAAACTGTAAGATATGTAGACTATTCATTGCAGGAAACTTAACAAATTGAAATAAAAAGGTCAATGCCGCTTTTATATGCAAGCTTAAAAAAAAAACAGTCACCTGAGACTAGACTAATAGAACAGACACAATAGAAATATGATAACCAATTACCACAAATTTAAATATTCAGAACAATGGTGAGCAATTAAAAGTTACAAATTGAAATCAACTTGAGCTACAAAGTGAACAATTGTAACCTTAGACGCAATACAGTGCCTGAATGATAATGCTGGCAATGAGATATTCCTCTGAAAAACAAAATATCGAACACTGTGCATGGGTGGCTAATATAATATTGCCAGTGTGGGTTATACGTGCTGAAGATCCTTGCTCTGCACTGAGTTGGTTTTGCATTCACCACATCTGCACCACCAAGTGTGTGATCAACTAGTGGTGTAAATTATTATGTCACACCTCAATAAATCACACAGCTTGGGGGAAGAGGGTTAGGGGTTTGATAAATGGATGGGAAGGGGGAGTTGGGGTAAGGTTAGGCAAATAAAAACAATACACAAGGACAACAATCATCTTGGCAATGAGCAGCCAACCCTCATAAATCTGTTATTGGACAAAAAGGAAACAAATTAATGAGTACAGGTAAACCAAACCCAATTGTCCGTCTGCCCCAGAGAGACCAAGTTACATTATTATGAACTGGCCGGAGTATCTATTGGCACACTGAAATCCCTTAGGAAGTTCCTGCCATTGCTTCCCAGACCGGCCAAGGAAATGGTGAATAGTGCCCTCATTTTGTCACGTATTGACTACGCTAATGCATTATATAATTGCCTTCCTGGATACCAGCTGAAAAAGCTGCAAACTATTCAAAACGCGGCAGCAAGAGTGTTGCTTGGTATCCCTGGCAGATCAAGCACAAAGCAAAATCTTCAGGATCTGCATTGGCTCCCCGTGGTGCAACGTGTCCAATTCAAGGCCCTCACTCTTGCCCATGGTGCCCTATATAAATCCGGGCCTCCATATCTCAGGAGATGCTTTGATTTCTACGTTCCCCAAAGACAACTGCGATCAGCCGCATTACGTCTTGCATTTATTCTCCGATATCGCCTTACACGAATGGGGGGCAGCTCTCTCTCTTTTAAGGCAGCCTAAGCATGGAACTCCCTTCCTTATGAATTGCGAAACACTCAGGATCTCAGGCTGTTTAAAAAGCAGTTAAAGACCTTGCTTTTTAACTAACACACAGCTCCTCATAGCTCCTTGCTTCTTGTTTTCTGCAGATGGCTTTCGCGCCGGGACACTCTTGAGTATCCGTGTGCGCTATAAGTGTTTTATAACATGTAACATAACATATAACATCTGTCTTATTGATCTGCGCAAGATAGAAAATATGTTACAAATGTAATTTTTTGTAGGATTCAAGTAAACAACACCAACACATTCAGTTCAAATGATTACTAAAAAAATGATACTGTAATGCCAAATTGGGAGTGGCATCTGCCTTGATTCCTTTTGTACAGTCTGTCAATCGTGGGTGCCTGGCAGATGCCGTCCAGTAAGGTAAGTGTTGGTTTTCTAGTTTGGCACCAGGTAAGAGAGCCTGGAGACTTCAAAACAAATCTGATATTGACGAATCAAGGAGAAAAAATAAGTTAAACTGCATAAGGACTAGGAGTGCACAGTGAAGCGTCAGAGGAAGTGCAAGAGGAGAGAAGTATAGTCCTTTTTGCATTCATTCATTTCATGCCTGCTGTGTGAACTATTTGGTGAGGGCAATTTTACAACAACCAAAAATCCCAACAAAAGTGGTTTGCATGTAATGTAACTATCGGGCTGATCAAACTGTCTTCATCATCATGTTATCATCACATAATATATAACAATATAATGTAGCCTAACAGCAGCACATGCATAATGTGATCATCATTCAAGACTAAATGTCTGTCTCCAGTCACCTTCATCAAAAGGCCCCTCACCCAACCACCACTTTGCTTCAAATATAGCCAGACAGCACTGAGCAGCACCCTCCCCCAGCAACATAGCATTGTCCCACTCAAGTAGAAAATCAATTCTCCAATGTCAGTCACACCACTAACCACCACCACTACACAGACCTTTGTAGGTCTGGTGTTGTTTATCTTTAAGCCACTTGAGAGGCATCATCATCCAAATCAGTTGGTTTCAGTAAATTTGAAAACTTCCATCTTCTTCTGGTGACAGTTCTCGAAATAGTCATGCACTGAGTCCTTCCACCATCTTTGACTCCGAGTATGGTGTCCAACTCCGTACCAACAGTGTACAGAGTCCTGACTCAAAATGCAATAGATCAGTCTGTAGTAGTACAATTTTGAAATTGAACAACAAGAAGGGAAAGATTGAGCCACGTTTTGTGTAGACTAGATTTGTTTTTGCAAACATTGCATTATCTAAGGGACTGGTCTGGTCTAAGTCTTTGAGGAGTATAAAGCTTAAAACAATAAAAAACAAAGCAATGTGGACTGTGTTGAGTGGACCTGATGAAGGAATCTCGCAATGCTATCTCTCAAAGGGGATGGAAAAAATAACCTTCAGAGGAAATTCTTTTTATCAGCCGTCGGTAGGCCAACGTTGTGAATCAATCGACACTAATACATTAAGCGTAACAAACACCCAGTCTCACACTGCCTGCCACCACATGAATCATCTCAATACACATGATGATGACATATCACAACAAGTTCACATCACAACAATCACTCAGCATGCAATGCATGATAGCATTTACCTGTTTTTCAGGTGTGCTCACCGTGATCGATTAGCAGACTGCAGATCCTCCATTTGTTCACGAAGCAGAGAATTGCCAATGTAAATTGAATTATAATATTGTCAGATGTGGGGCAGTCCCTCTAGGGTAGAAAAGGATAGATAGTCACAGCCCTGGGTTGGAGGTAGGTACAAATTTGTTTGTATTCTCTGTCCAGTGTCTGGCTTGAGGGAAATGGTTTTGGAGGGCTAGTCGGGACGTCTTCACTCCACACAGTTGCAACTCCAATCCAGCAATAAACTGTGTTTAAGAGTAAGATGACTACAGTTTTTCTACTTACTTGTGAAATCTCAAATACAAAAGTCCTTCCATCCAATGGGATATGCAGCAGCATACACGAAGAGTGATCCTTCCAGCTCCAAATACAAATGAAAAGTAACCAGGAGATGGACTAAGCACTTGGAGGAGCCTGCTGGACAGGAACAGGAAGTTGAAGACTCTGGGGCTATTCCTTCTAGGTTTAAAAAAAGTTAAATAAGTTAAAAAGACTCCTTGCACAAAAAAATCACAGCCAAATATCAATTCGAGGAAGTTTTTAACTCCAAATTGTCAGTTTGGAAAGATTTTGATGCTTTTCGAGCAGAGAATATTCCCCAGATTGCAGCCGTGGTAGTTCCTGCGCATTCGGGGTCGCGTACAACAGAAAACATCTGCAGGAAGTCGCTGGCGTGCTTGAATGATGTGTTGGCAAAATCTCGGCGGAGCATGCGGCTGGCTAGAAAGTGTTGTGGCACCCGCGACCGGCCCTCAAAATCTCATGGTCGTTCGCGAGCACCCAACAAGTTGCTCCTGCATACGTAGAATGACATGTCAAGTACACGGACCAAAAAAAACCTCTGCTCTGTTGTGGAGTGCGGAGTTTGACAGTAACTCTGAGTTCTCCGTAGAACGCGGAGTTGCCGAATTTGGCAATCTCCACAAACAGGGCAGAGTTTAATTAGAATACCCCAATGTAAAACCTGCAAATTAGTGTGAAACATCTAAACAGAACATACTTGTAAAGATACAAAATAGAAGTAGTTGCATAACGTTACATGTAAATACCAAAGGCAAAAACTTTACAATATTGTGTATATTTATACTATTACACTTCTTTCAGAAACATTGACAAATACGCCAAAAAACATAACCTCACAGAAAGGAAAGCAGTTACTAAATCACATGGGCTGCACGTACAGCCAATAAAGTGCATCAACAGAAAACATAAATTGGAAATGTACAAAATGTTTCATTTCTGTGCTTTACCAATCTGAACTGTTAGTCTTAAACATTGCCTGGGAATTATATCTTCCATTGTGCAAAATGTTATACTAATGCATGACATGAGAGGGCAACTACAAAACATCATGTTGTAATTCATAAGGCAGAAATAGCAGTAAGGGAGGTAAGCACTATCTCCCAGAAACTCAGAACTAAAATCCTTAAAGATATACTGCCTACAGTTACCTAACATATCACAGACCAACTACCACCTGTACTCACTGTTTCGTTTAGTGTTTAGTGTTTCATTTCATGCACTAAAAATGCCACCAGTGATACAACTCCTGCCCCTAGAAGGTACCAAGACATAGACATACCAGAACATTTACCAATGACACATAGGGGATGATTACTATGGCGTCTGTTGGACCGCTGGCAGCCCATTGAAGGCGGACTGACTGTTGACAGCCCTTCGGTCCAACTGTAGTATTAGGAAACTGGCGGGCAAACCTACAGCTGTCAAACGCCACACCACCACCCCTGCCAGGGTCATAGATCTCAGTGGTGCAGCTGTCGGAAGGAATGGTGGCGGTGCTGAGGAAGGCACTGCCGTTGAGATATGGATATCCCTTTCCGACAGCCTTTTCATAGTGGGAACACCACCATGATAAGGTTGTCAGAAAAGAATCAGGGGGCCCCAAACAGGACTCCAGGCCCCTGAAAAAAAGTGTCCCTGGGGGCAAATGTAGTGCCCCCCCCTCCATGACACTTACCTTGACATGGTGCATGGCACACTGTGCATGGACTTTCAGGAGGTGCTATGGGGCATTGAAATGTGCTGCCACCCTTTTCCACAGCTGCAACATGCCCTAGATGAGTTTCCAACTGCCATTCCGGCAGTAGTATCGTAATAAGCTGGTCAGACCACCTGCATGCTTGTTGGGGGTCTCCTGACTACTGCAATGGCAGGCGATGGTCCGACCGACTGGCATCGTAATCATGCCCATAATGAGGAACCTTTACCATTACATGATAACCTAAACAAAGATAAATTAAACCTCACATTCTCTACAGCAAATAATTTACTAAAACTAAGCCATTGTCAAACCTGGATGATGGATGGGAGCTTCAAACTGTGTCCCAAACCATTAACTCAGATATACACCATGCACAGTGAATATCAGAACACAAGTATTCCTTTTGTATATGTCCCACTACTAAATAAATAAAGCAGCACTTACTACAACCTCTTAAATCACATAAAATATAAAATAAATATCTACTACCCCTCAAAAATATTCATAGACTTTGAGCAAGCCAAGATTCAAACCATTTAAAACATGTACCTCCAGACAGCCATACAAGTCTGTTCCTATCATTTCAATCAAAGGCACCTCGAATAATCTGCACTAAAGACCTTATTACAAGTTTGACAGTCCATGGACCATAGTACCTTCAGTCGTGGTCCGACCACCTTAAGCTCAGCAGTCCGACCGGTGTATTATGAGTTGTGTGAATTGGCTTTGCAAAGAATGCAGCTGACCCGCCGAGATCGTCAGCAGACCGCTGACCACCGGGTTCGCGGTCGTGGAAAGGCAGCTGCCAAGAACAGTACAGGAGAGTTTAGCCGCCGTCCGTATTACAAGTAGGCTTTTCCACAAGCTGACTGTGGCAGTCAGACCTCCAAATTTAAGTCGGCGAAAATGAAGGATTTGGGGTGCGTACTCACCCCTTTCATATTCTTTTGGCAAGAGTTTGATGTGGATCCATTTCTCCAGGTCCATCCTTCACAGCAGCATCTTTAAAGCAAGGATTACGACCCTGTTTGCGGCAATATACAGGTGAGTCCCTTTTGTACCTTATACTCATTGCCTGGACTTCCCACATATGGGACTGACTCCGGCAATAGGTAGATGGTATTTTTACACATATATCATGCATATGTCTGCATCCGACACATATGCAGTCGAAATGCACACACAGGCATCGATTCATGTGGAAAAATCAGCACCACTGCTACAAAATCTCCACAGCCACACCGTGATCACCATGTAAAACGTGGAATTTGGAGGTCCTAAGACCACAGGCACTGCGGTCTCCTGGGAGCCGTGGTCTACAGGCCGTTAGACCACTAAACCCATAATAAGGCCCTTAGTGTAACCTATTCTACTAACAGTCAATTTACCGGTGAAACAAAATGAATGATGGCACTAGTCCCTGTCACAGAAGCAGCTAACCACTAGAAAGCCCTTTCTAATACAAACTGAAGACAAACTAAGCCCCCTAATGGATTATTCCAAATACACTTGGGCTGGCAGACGCCAACCCAAATTCCAAATACCACGGTGTACTGTCTATGAGAGCACCTAGGCACAGGCAGCTAAAACAAACAACGCAGTGGAAGGATGCCACAATACCTTCTAATCCAAATTAAGCTGAACCCAACCCACATTCTAAAACTTTATAGAAGCGTTACAAAAAGAGCTACCAACAACTATGAATAGAGCAATGTTAGCCAAATTGCCCATAAGCTAAGCAAACAAAACAAAACAATCTACAAGATGCTACAATTTAAAGGCAAATTCTTCATAAATAACAAAGGAGTAAATTACTTATTAGCCAAAAGCATATTATAAAATCAGTAGTAACCTACCAAAGTACAAATAACTATCACAAAATCTAAACCAACATGACATATCATTTTTTTAAATAATAAATATAATATTTTCTTACAGTCTAAAAGTTAAATACAAATCCAATGTTAATGAAGACTGAGAAAATAAAATTATATATAAATTATTCAAATACAAACTCTAAACTTCACCAACTGAAGAAATAAAAAAAGAACTCAATCCACAACATTAAATCATTACAACACATAAACTACCCAATCCCAAATAACAATCACATACATAAACAAAAAAATATAACATTTAGCACCCAAAAGAAACAAAATAAAAAAGACTTAAGGCCTTATTATGAGTTTGGCGGTCTGTGGACCACCGTACCGGTGTTGGCAGTCTGACCATGGAGATCTCAGCTGTCAAGTGTCGTATTACAAGTTGGGCAGATTGCCTTTGCGGTGGAACCGCCGAGACCCCCAGCAGGCCCCTGGGTTCATGGCCAGGGTAAGGCAGCCACCATAGGGAGGTACAGGGAAGCTGCACCGGCATCTGTATTACAAGTTGCCTTCTCCACAAACTGACCGTGGCAGTATGATCGCCTACTTTAATGTGGCGGAAACTAAGGATTTGGGGTGCGTACTCACCCCTTTCTCGTTCTTCCAGGCAGAGTCCGATGTGGATCCCTTTCTCCATGCCCCCCTTTCACAGCAGGATCTTCACTCTGAGGAATGCAACCCTGTTTGTGACAATCTACAGGTGAGTCCTTTTAGTACCATATACCCATTGCCAAGATTCCTACATATGGGCCGGACTCCTGCAATGGGTAGATGTTTTTTTCCACAAGTATCATGCATGTTTGTGCATCTGACAAATATGCAGTTGAAATACACACACAGGCATTGATATATTTGGAAAAAGTACAGACCTCTGCCGCAAGATTTTCACATGCACACCGCCGGCAACATGGTCAACTCATAATACGGCGGTCTTTCGACAGCCAGCGCTGTGGGCTACTGGCGGGCGTGGACACGGTTCTTGGGTGGTCAGACCCCCAAACTCGTAATCAGGCCCTTACTGTTGCGTAACTTCAGATCTTCCTCTACATCCACGTAGTCAAAAATAGTATTCCACCAAAAACGGGAAAAATGTTATCCAAAAAGCCCCCGAAAAGTGCAGAACTAAAAGAATTCCAATAAATAGCCCTCAAAGCAATCCAAAGTACTTAGGAACCATAAAAAACCAGAAGAAGTGCTTAAAGAAAATGCTCCAGAAATCCAGAAAAAAAATCGTAGTAAAAATCATTGGTTTATTATAAATCAAAATTGATTTCCTTAAAAAAAACATATGGACACTTCCAATGCCCATCGGACACAATCGAAGATTTTGGGCCCCCCTCATGACCACCTCCTCGGATTCACTCACTACCACCTGGCAAAAGTGCCCCTCATCTCTCCATAAATTATTTTAAAGGACTGGTAAAGGTTGGCTTTACTAATCCACTCAGCTATCCATATAAAATAGAGATATGTTCTTTGCAGTAAGCATATTAACCCTCTGCACCACTTTATGTATTTTATGTTGAGTAAAACCTGCCACTAGAAAAAACTCCACACTCTCTCGATTTATCTTGACATTTTCATTGCTGCCTGGAAGCTGGACACACAGGGAACTCTTTAGCAGGTGCTTTTAAATAAGCTATTGCTAAACACAGTGCCCCTTCTGAGATCAGTGTCCTCCTCTAGGTCAGCGCGCAGTGGGGCTGCACCAGTCACACCACCCTAAAGCCGGCCTTGTTCTAGACTTTACCGTAAGCCCCCTCTGTCCTCAAAACTATTAAAAAGGACTTATCTGTTTCGATGAGCAACTTTCCACAACCTAGTTCCGGGAAAATAGACTAAAAACAGCACAAATAGATTACAGAATAAAAGGTGGCGGTACAAAAAAGGCCACTAAAAGCAACAAAAAAAGGCTAGCTTCCCACATAGATGAAAGAAAAATAATGTAAAAATGTTTACAAGTATAATAAAAAATGTAAGAAATTATTAAACACGTATAAACAATGGTAAATTAGGATTTAAATAATAGTATAAAATATGTACAATTATGTAATATGTACTGAAAAATATATGTTGAAAATATGTATATAAAACAATTTAAGAAATGTTAAAAAAGTGTTAAATGATGAAAAAAGCAATAAATGTGCAACATACATTAGTATTTAAATGTAATTTACATTTTCTATTTGATAATGGAAAAAGTATGATTTTTTTATTTATTTAACTATATAAATGTTTATTTTTAAGTTGAAATCTACTTGGTTAAAATGTAAAAATATACATTAAATAAAATAAGAAAAATGTGTTACATGCCTTTAGCCTATAAAAATGTAATTAATTATATTATTGCTTACAAACATACAGCTTTTTAATCATATTTCTAAACACAAACAATACAAATGAAATATACAAACTATTTCTACAAATACAAATGAAATTAAAACAAAGGATTACTGAATAAAATTTTAAAATGAAATTATCCAACATAAACCATTTTTAATAAAGTGTTGAACACTAAAGGGGTGATACCATTCACACTTCAGTATAGATCATTTTGGGGACAGTGTTGGACCCTAAAGGGATAACATTTACTACGTCTACTCCAACCTATGCCAATTTGGTTGAAGGTGTTTGTTATCAAAGTTTGTAATTTTATAGACCTGAACCGGTGGGGTAATTGACTGAAATTGAAACTTTGAGGTAACCTGCCTGCTGTGATTTTGAGTGAAAAACTACAAGTTGTTACTCACATATATATTACTTCCAACACTGAGAAGTGGAATAGTGTGCCATCACGGCATGAGCTAGGAATGCGAGCAGCTCCTCACTGTGTTAAGGAGCAGTGGAATTGTCAACAAAGAATAGTTGAGCATGCCAGTACTGCGCACGCTGACATCGGTGTAGCTCTTGAATTCTGACCAAGGAGTGTCAGCTCCCAGAGAGCGGCTCTCAGATTGTTATATTCCATATAGGTACCTTATATAGGCGTAGGTAATATCACAACCGTTCACCTTTCCTATATTACATACATAACGGTTCTTCGGCACTGAACTTTTACCTAGATACGACACTGCATTCAGAATGCGGGTTTTTCCCTGGTTCGATACACACACATTATGCATGAACCTTCTTGGTAGCACAGCAGGACAAATATCTCCTGTATAATATCTATGTTAAAGTTCAAGCCCAACGTCATGCTTTAGGCCAACACAGTAACACAGCAAGGTCGGACCCCTGGGAGACCTGTGGGGATGTATACAGCATGTCTTGCTTAGAGAGACAGAAGAGACCGTGACTTCCTGACTGACACACTAAACTGAGACGCTGAAGTTCCTGCATGCAGACGCTCCAGCTAGCAGTGGTTTAAACATCCCTCGAGGGGTTTCCAACTCGAGACCAGGACGGGGTCCCACATTCTCTAATTCTCAGGTAATGGGGTGGACTAGATCCTGGAAGGATTCTTGGCATAACACCTACACAGATGCTAGGTACATTTAGGTACATCTAGTTAGGGAGACATCATAGGAGTACGCACCTATTAACATATATTCTATGTGCTTGTAAATATTCATGATTATTGCAAAATGGTAGAACTGTACCATCCGTTTACTTTCATAGTACTGCTAACCATATATCTATGAAACTGTCTAATGGTTGTTACAGCTCATATATTCTACACTAGAATAACAACTGTTCAATAAATACTTATTGAAACGCCCAGACTGTTTATTCTGTGTATCTCTGGGACAAAATAAGTGAGCACGAGTGATTGAGCGAAAAGTTTTACATTGTTTCCACAATCCTGAGGGATCAGGGTAGTCATGTTCTGAGGTTGTCTGAAACTATTCTCTCCCCGATAAGAGGAGATTCTAGTGGCACTGTGAGCTGGCTAAGGCAAACAGGCTAACGTATCCGGTGGGGGTGCTCGGAACCAGTCTACCACCAAACCCACAGTTTATGTTATCCGAAACATGCAGATCCTGTATAGGTAATATAGGAACTACACGACAAGATGAAGTGGAGCCTTGACAGACTGCAGATGCTCTGTGCAAGCATATGACCACACACTGCCTACACGACCTCCAACTTCACCCGCATGATGTGAGATGCATCTATTGTATGCTTTGGGCTCTGTCAGAAAGAAATAGACTCCATTTCTTCTCACAATACACACAGTTTGACTGGCATGCGAGTATAAGTTTTAAGCTCTGGAACAAGAGATCCTGGTAAATATTTACATTATTTAAAAACCATTTCTTTTCTCAATATTTTCTGCAGTAGCAATTTTTTAGATACAATTTTTAGTTTTTGAAACAATTGACAGTGGCTGTTGAAGTCAGGGGTCGAACTTGAGATACTTTTGTTGTTGTGCTAAAGAAACCCTTGGCATAACCTTGTCCTATTTGATGCCAGTTAAACCCATAATCCTAGCAGTCACTAACATGTTGCAGCCATTGAATTGGCAGTCGGAATCAAAATTTGGGGGCCTGACATGGGCCCCCCTGCACCTGGAACCTTCCCAATCGGGCCCGTGGGGGTACCCATGGGCCTTCCCTTACTAGCCATGCACAGTGTGGCAGGCACCAGGGGATGCCTGCCACAGGGTGCCAGATTTTCCCCAGCCAGCTGTTCTTCAATGGGAGACTATTCATTCGGTCGGAACAAAGGCGCACGTTGAAGTCAATAAGAGTCCAACCAAATCTTATCTGGAAGCATCCAGATGCATCGTACTCGGTAGGTTGAACTCTCCCGATCCAATTTAGTTGGAAACCATTCCCAAATCCATTCGGTTAGGAAGCTTTCCAAACCGCATCAGAATTGGGCCATTAGAGTTTAATTGTGTAGGTTTCCTTTCTGCCTTATTTAAACTATTTATTATTCGTATTCTTTTTGTGTTCTTTCCATTGTTATTTATGGGGGATGTGTTGTGGTTTACTGTGCACAGCTTCTTTAATTGTACAAGTACAGCTCATGCTAGGAATGTTCATGTCTCCAGCTTGAGCAGTGTTCAGTGGGAGTTATTTGGAAGCTGACTGGGCAGGCTGCATAGATTGTGGTGTTAAATGTCTCTTTAATAAACATAGATGAAGAAACCTTTTTTTGCTCACCTGAGGTTCTTATGGACTGCGGCCATTCGGCTCTCCAGTTCCCGCGACCCAGTTTGAGATCTTCCGATGAACCTTGAGTAGTGTGCTGACCACAGAGCCTCGATCAACATGGCTGATGCCTGCTGGAGCTCATTAGGCAGCTATAGAGGAGATTGGCTCTGGCTCTCCCCCTCAGCCGTCACCTACCCAGCCGGACATTGGACATGGTTTGTCCTTGTGTCTCCGCTGTGTTTTCCTCTTCTCCCCCGCCTTCTGACGAGTTGCCGAGGATCTGCTGGCGGCGGAGCCATTTCGGCGGCCGATGACCGGTGGGGTATGCCTGAGTGCCTGGGGGGAGGATCGGCTGTAGATCTCCCCTCCTGGTCGTCCCCTTCCCTCTGGGTTTTGCTGCGGTTGCCTGTCCTCTTGCACCTCCTCCCTAGCAACGATGCATGAGTCTTGCTTCTCCCAGAGGGGGTACAGCGGCAGTGAGTACTGCAGCGCTGCTGCCCAGTGCCCCCGAGCTTATTTTGCTTCTTGAGTTTTGGGGTGGCGCGCCTCCTGGTCCCCGCTGTTGCCTCGAAATGATTCATGCCTTTATCAGGAATAGGGCAACACGAACCGGACACTCCCGCTCTGCAGAGGCATGAAAGGCATGAAGCATTTCGAGCACGGTGGAATGACATCCTTTTAGAGCCTGGAGATTATTGAGAGAAGACTCCGTGGAGTAGAGAACCGTGCACTTATAGAATTCACCGCAATTGAAGCCCCCGAAGAAGGGCCCTTGGCCCGGAATGCATTGGGCAAGAAATACTTTCCGAACTCATTGGAGAAATTTTGCTTTTGTGATTACTAAACATGAATGTTTATTATTAAAGTGAACATGAGTTACTAAGGAATTTTTTCACTTTTTGATTCATGTAACTTGTATAAAATGATGTATATATTGTTGTATACAACAGGTTAAAGGAATGACTACTATGTAGATATTTACAGTGCAGTTGCATTAAGTAATAGTGCACAGTGGTCAGGTCACTGAGACTTGAAATAGGAAGTATTGATAAGGCGTGTTCAGAGAGAACGCACTCCATTGCAGCATGCTGAGACAAGCAAGATAAGTTGGTTGAAAATATAGTAAATGTAAAAGGTGTGCTTCACTCATTTACTACAGTTTAACATTTACTATTCCCACTCCAATTTATCTCAATTTGAAAAAATGTGTTAGACACTTAAGAGATGAAAAATAATGTTACCACTCAAATCTAAACCAATTTAGGGACAGTGATGAACATAAAGAGGTGACATATAATATTCCCACTCCAATCTAAACAAACTTAGGGAAAGTATTGGGCACTAAAATGGCTTCATTTATCATTCCTACTCAAATCTATTGCAATTTGGGGAATGTATTGGACACCAAGAGGGGTGACATTTACTATTCCCACTCAAATCTATACCAATTTGAAGAAGGTGCTGGACACTAAAGGGGGGAAAATCCTCCCCCCCTCCAATTCAAACCAATATGGGGACAGTGTTGGACACTAAAGGGGTGACATATACTATTCCCAGTCAAATCTCGGCCAATTTAGGGAAAGTGTTGGACAATCAAGTGATGATATTTACTATTCCGACTCCAATCTAGCCATATTGGAGGAAGGTGTTGGACACTAAGGGGCCGATTTCAATGTAGATAGACCTGAGTCTTCCAAGATCGATCTGGAACTGGGACCAACAGATCTCCTGTCGGCGGTCCCAAACCAGCAATTAGGATGCGACCGAACACTGTTTGGTCGCAATCCTATTCTTTACAAGGGGATCATACAATCCGACCACAATGCATGCTCTCATTGTAAACAGCTGAGGTGCAGTTCATCCATCAACAGGGGGCACTTAGGCTGCAATCCAGAGACCTTGCACCCATGGGGCCCTGCTGGGGGAACCCAAATTCAGATTCCCACAGCCTTTCTGTGTCGAAACGATCAGCCTGTGGGATTACAGACCCCTTTCTGAATGGCAGATGGGCTCTCCGAGCCCATCGTAAGCCATTTGGAAATCCTGTTTGGAATAATTTCCAACCAACTCCATCAAAATGGGTCAGTCAGAAGTTAATCCAAACAGGAGATTAAGATGCCGTAGAAATGGCTACGACCCAGGGTCAGAGCCATTTCATGCGGCATCGTAATCAGCCCCCATAGGGTTACCTTTCCTATTCTCTCTCAAATCTAACCATATTGGGGGAAGGTGTTGGATGCTTAAGAGGTGAAATTTACTTTTTCCACTGCAATCTAAAACATTTTATATAAGGTAATACAAATTAAACATTTTATATGCTGAATCAATACTCCATGCGCACACTAAAGTTTTTTAACTATAAAATACACTGAAATTTAGTCGAAACCCACCCTAACCAAAATTACAAACCTATATATTCATATTTAAACATTAGCATATAAACATATTTTTATTACTAAAAATAATTATTGTATATTTTAAAAATGTACTACTATTCCTAAATTTTAAATCATAATATAATTGTAATAATTCCTAAATTAGCAATAATAATAAACACATTTTTGCATTAAACAACTTAAAATATATTTTTAATATAACATAATTTGAAAAAAATGTAAGATTTTTGTATTATTCAATGTATTTTTCAACTAAGTATAAAATGTAAATCTTGTACATAAAAAATGTACATTTATTTTACTTTATTAAAATATATTTTTTATTTATGTATGTTTACTTTTTAAATATTTTATACTTAAAATATCTATATATTTCAATTATTTTCAAAATGTAATACGAATATTTTTTTTTAATCAATTATAAATGTAAATGTATTAAAAATATTAATGTTCAAAAATACCTTTTTAAAATGTGAATCTTCATTTGCGTGTCATTAAAATTATTAACATAACATTCACTCTAAAATATTCTCGTCTTAAAAATCTCTCCACTCTTATCCCCTTAAAAGCAAATATTCTTTCCCCTCGCCCTCTCTATATATTTATCCCTCCCTAACTCAGAAAATTCCCCCTAACATTAAGGAAAAAGTTAAGAGGGCAATCAAAACAAAAATACCAAAACAACGTGTAAAAGTAATAAACTGCTTCTGCTCAGTAACATCTCCTCTAGTCCGTCATATCTTATCTCCACTTGGTATCATGGAGGGCCTTTGGTGTAGCATTGTGGCTGCTAAGTGGTGTCTTTCTGTGTTGGATGAAGCAATACTCTAACATTGAAATAAGTGTAGAGCTCTTGTCCTGGGGGAACATGTTGTGAGTGGTAAGCCCTTCGAGAGGAATGTTACTTAAAGACCCCATGCATACTCAAAATTCTTAAAGTAATCTCTAAATATGTCAGTCATCCTTTTCATGGTCAATGCCTGCCATAGACACACAAGACAAACTGTGGGAATTTATCGAGTGGATTAACCTCTGCGATGATAATACATTTTACACACAGTATAAGCACTGAAAAGGTGGAATATTTAGATATTCTGATTAAACATGATAAGGGTAATCCTGTAGTGGACTTGTATATCAAGCCTACAGCAAGAAATACACTTTTGCACTATGACAGTTTCCACCCGGCTATTCAAAAGAATAGCATATCCTTTGGAGAGTTCTTACGCCTGAGGCTTAATTGTACAAACATAAAAGATTACGATGAAAGATCATTAATCATGAAAAATACGTTTTTGGCCAGAGGCTATCCTAAAAAAATTGTACGAAATTCATACAAAAGAGCTCGTTTTTTTGATAGGCAGCATTTACTATCTAACACCAAAGCCAAAAAGGATCCCTCTTTGGTCTTTGTCATGAGACATTCCATGCTTAATGATAGAATACGTCAGGCAGTCTATCAAAGTTGGCAAATCTTAAATATTGACAGGGCTATTCCTAAGCCTCTTTTTGCTTTCAGACGCAATAAAAGTATAAAAGATCATGTGGTTAATTCAAGGATTAAAAACACAAGTACCTTTTTACAAACAAATATTGAAAGCAATAAAGCAGTGGTAGGTAACTTCAAATGTTCCACTTGCAAATCTTGTGACACAGCCATTGAATCACCTACATTCAATTTCAATGAGCAATTAATATCACCCAAGAGTTTGAACAACTGTAAAACTACAGATGTGGTTTATTTGCTTATCTGTCCTTGTCGCTTAGGATATGTAGGGGAAACAGGGAGAAGCTTTAACCCCAGACTTATAGAACATCGTTCAGCAATACGTACCAGGAAACTCCAAGCACCTATGGTGCAACATTATGTGGAACATAATCATGCGCCCGAAGCTATACAATGGTATATCCTGGAGAAAATTTATCTGAAACAGGGTTCCACCACAGAGAAAACTAGGAAGTTAAGAGAAGTTTTCTGGATTTTTACTCTGGGTACAGCAACAATAGGGCTCTATCAAGAAATTCCGTGGGATCAAGCCATTAAAAACAGTAACTAGAACTTCATTCGCATTTACCATCTTATTACTGTTCATTTTTTAATTTCTAACCTCAACATACCTAGAGTCATTGGCTTGTTGTGTGTGGAATTTGTTGTATTATTCTAACCATTTGGAAATACATGTGATTTTGACTTCTTTAAATCACATTTTGAGCAGAGTTACCAACTTCTGCTTAATATATATTTTTTTCCACGTTAATTGCTTCTTGCATACGCAGTAACCATCTCGCACCGTTGGGTCAGCCCCCATTCCAACATGTCGCTCCGTTTAGAAGCCTACTTTCGCACTCCATTAGTCCGCTTTTGATTGCCATGACGGCTATTCCCATTTCTATGATTTTGCTTTACACGTTCTTGACTCTGAGAACATATAAAGAGTACACCATTTCATACTACAAGTTTCGCGCCGATATCCCTGCGAGAACTCTAACTGGCAGTAAGTAATGTTTGTTCCTTAAGGACTTTGTTTCCCAAATTAGTTGTCATCCGGCTCAAATTGGGTGTATTATCTAGATGTTGTGTCTGCGCTCTTTTAACATTTACGCAGGGTTGCTTTCATTGCAGTCAACATTTGCTTCTAGCGTGTTTCTTTCGGGGACTCTGTTTTATCCTTTGAGTCCCAATAGTGTAACACATGCGCTTGTCTGCTTTTAGATCACTTGTTTGTTCATAGTGTCTTTTCACATTCAGTTGCATGTACCCGACCTCAATAGTTCGTGTGCACTTTTATACTACTATCAATTCGTGCATAGACCAGCGGTTAGCTTTTAGCCATTAATTCCTTCATAGCTGGCGACTATGGTTCGTTTGTTAGGTTTCAATACAATATTATTTTTCTATCTACCTATAGGAGAATTAGATACTCCATTTCTTATTTGCAATGCCCCGTGGTTCAGGTACACACACAGTTTCATTATTATATATTTACTTTATTTTTTCTTGGTTTGTTTTTTAGCTGCATTTATATATCAAACAGAGGCAGTTCACTTGTGAAGAATGGTACCCATTAAGTATACCGATACAAGATTCATGCAGTAGGTTCCGGCATCATGTTTATCAGCAGGTTAGTTCCTTTTTTCTTGTTAAGATAGGGAGATCATTTCTTTCAGGAGGTTTTTGCCCATCAAGATCATCCATCTGGACCATAATTCTTTTTCATGTAGTTTTTCAGGTCAACCATTCCCTATGATTATTGACCATCTTGGTTCTTTGTCTAGCAGTATTCACACATCTAATCCATCTATAATTGAATTTAAGGTAACAGCATTTGTACTTTTCAAGTTACACGTAGTGATTGTTTAGTCAACCTAATTACTTTGATGGGTAGTGGGCCTTAATAGTATGCCATGTAGTATGATATTCTCACTGTGGGCCTCTCTCTTTGTCATTAGGTATCTGGCTAGTGCATTCCTAATCCCCATTAAACACAGCTCTGGGTTAGCTTGTGAAAAGAGATAGACCTTAGTCTCTTTACAGGTATATATTGTCCCACGGTTTACGATCTGGACATGTTCTCATGTTATCTTCTTTTTTTCATCATTTTCTGTTTATCTATATTCATGTCATTTTTCTTTTCAGCTCTTTTTGATCAAATTTGAGTCCATATTTCAAGTTTATCAACTTGTCTAGTACTATGGTCATTCATTGTTCCTTTTCGTCTAAACCATTATTCAGGTATATTCATTATATTTCACATTTTATTTATTGTACCTATAACTCAGTTGTTCACTATTACTCGATTTTAGTGTCTAATTATTTCCTGTTCACCGGTGTGAGGTTCTATTCTTTACCCTTTCCTGTAATTTTCTGACAAATACTTATTCTAGAATAGTTTTTTCACTTGTCATTTCTTTGTTGGAGAGTCAGTCAGGAATCTTAAACTTTTTGTATCATGCTAAATATGTATATGTGTGCTATAAGCTCATTAGTTGAGTTTTAACAGTGATTAACTCTAGATAATTAAAATGTGTTTGTAAATAAACTGATTTGTTTTTGTTTAGTTAAATCACAAACAACGGACACCTGATGAAGGCTTAGCCGAAACGCGTTGTGTGAAGTGTGAAGAAAGTCATCATCACTAGGGTTTTGTCTTGTTTCATGTATATATATACTTTTGGTTATGTTACTTGTCAGTATATCTACATAATTGTGTGTATCACTTAAATAACACAGTCATTTTAGAAATCATTATTGTCTATGTACATACTTTTTGTATCAACAAAATTAGAGCCTATAGGAATATTTATCTATTCATAGAAAATACTATATAATAAAAAGAAAAAATATTTTGTCAATAAAAATTGTTAGCTTGTTTCTTATCTTTATATATATTTCTATTAATGCAGCACTAGGATATTATCTAGAGTTACTATATCACTTTTTGCACACTTTGTTTTAATTATCTTTTCCCTCCCTTTTTACCCATTCCAATGCCTGCCATAGTGCCATTGCGAGAGGGAAGGGGCCCCCATTTTCTTCCATACATCCGCTATCACCAGCTTTGCAACTCCCAGACATTACCACATTGTAGCCTTATCACTTTTGGACTGATACTGCAGTTCGTCATCCCGGAGCCCCAGGAGAATACACCCTGGTGTGTTTGGAATTGGGTAGGCCAAGATCTTTTTGATCTGCGCCAGAACCTCAGCCCAAAAAGTCCTGATGGAGGGGCAGTACCACCAGATATGACTGAAATCTCCCAGCAAACCACAATCCCTCCAACAGAGCTCGGATGCCTCCGGGAATATTTTTTTCAGTTTTGTTGGGTAAAGGTACCAGTCGTATAATATTTTATAGTGAGCCTCCCGCATACCCATAGAGTGATTACACTTAGGGATATCTTTCCACAACTTCTTCCATTTCCCCTCTGACACCTCTTTCCCCAGGATGTTCTCCCAGACGGCTAAATGTCTTGGCTGAGGTGAATGCTAAGCCATGAGGAGAATGTTGTAAAGGAATGTGATAGTACCCTTAGATGTCCCCGCTGTTCTTACAAATTGCTCAATGGGAGTCAGACTCCTCGTCTCTGCCTCCCTAATATTGAGTGTCAGTGTTTCAGTTTCCCTCCCACCAAGCGTTGAATAGTCCAGCTTCCACTCTTGGAGGAAATGCCAGGTTAAAGTGAATAGAGGTGTCTAGGGAGGGGAAAGTCGTCAGTTCTGCCCTCTTATTTACCCTTTCCCAGATGTTGAGAGTCATCTTCGTGGGGGTACTCAGATAAGCATTGGTAGGATGGTATTCTTCAGTTTCACAGCTTGTCCCAGAAAACTCATCCTACTATCGCCCGATCCAGTGTTTATCTGATTCCTGTTACAACCACTCAGTAATAACTGTCAACTGCGCTGCCTGGTAATAGAGGTAAAAGTCTGATAGGGCCAAGCCCCCATTTCTCTTTGGGCGTCGTAATGGTCTCTGCAGAAGTCGCGCCCTGCCATCTTTTTAGAGGAATCAAAGACACAGAGAACCTATGGTTGAGAAGAATTCTCAGTTGACCTCTATAGGCAGGACTTGAAACAAGTATAAAAACGTTGGCAGTACTGTCATTTTGAGTGCATGTAGAAGTACATCAGGGACCAACGTTTGAGATCTATTCTCAGCTGTTGCACTAAGGGGGGAAAATTCACCTGGTAGAGTGCCGATACACTAGGTATGATTTTTATATCTAGGTACGTGATATCCTTTTTAGTCTCCTGAAATGGAGTGTCCCCCACTAGTCTCCTTAATTCTGCCGGTCAGCAGGTAGGATTTAGTGAGGTTAATGCGCAGCCCCGATAAAGTTTCAAAGTTCTTCAGATCCATCAGGAGAGCCGTTACTGAACTACTTGGTGATGTCATGGTGAGCAAGATGTCATCAGTGAACAACAATATTTTGTGTTCTCTCTTCCCAAAAGCGATGCCCTTGATTTCCAGCGTTGCTCTTATGTTCGCAGCTAGGGGTTCTACACTAAGGGCAAAACGTAGCAGGGAAGGAGGGCACCCCTGCCTCATACCTCTATGTACCACAAAGGGCTTGGATTGTACTCCATTGATCATTAGTCTTGAGTGGGGTTTTACATAGTTGGCTCGGACCAATGAGATAAAGTCTTCGCAAAAGCCGAACTTTCTCAGAGTTTGGAACATAAAGCTCCAATCCCCTTGGTCAAATGCCTTTTCATCATCAATCCCCAGGAGGACCACTGGTATCTGCTTTTTAGTTGCTTTCTCGATCAGGTGGAGCACTATCCTGATATTGTCATGGATTTGTTGACCCTTAATAAACCCAGATTGATCTGGGTGTATCAGATCAGGCAATAGTTCTCCAATCGAGTGGCAAGGATTTTTTAATACATTTTTGCGTCTCAGTTATTGAGCGCTATTGGTCTGAATGAACTGCAGAGCTGGGAGTTCTTTCCTGGCTTAGGAAGAACTGATATCAGGGCCTCACTCTTTGAGAGCGTCACAGCTTGCGATGTTACTATATAAATAAAAAGCATCGTTAAGTAGGGGCCAGATAAGCTATAGGTCTTATAAAACTGATCCATAAGGCCATCCTGCTCAGGCGCTTTATGGAATTTAAGGCCCCCTATCGCCTGGTGCACCTTGTATTCTGTTATAGAAGCCCCTAGTAAATCATTCAGTGATTGGGACACCTGTGTAAGTTCTACAGACTGTAGGAAGCTTTACTGTGCCGCCTCATCCGTTTATTCTGCTGTGTACAGAGATTCATAAAACGCCTTAAATTCCTCTGCCTTCTCTTCTTCCGTGACTGTTAGCTCCCCCTTACCTCCCAATATACCTCCTATATATTACTTTTCCCGCTTAATGCAAAGCTGTCTTGCTAGGTGGGCCCCCACTTTGTTCCCCTGATCATACGCCGTGTGTTTTAGTTTTAATAAGGTAAACTCTGCTCTGTTGGTGTAGATTGCATTCAGTTTCCCCTTTAAAGTGGTTACCTGTCTCTGGAGCGACAGAGTTATGGTTGTTTTGTGCTCCAACTCACATTTTTTCAATTCCTCTGCTTATTGTTGTCTGTCTTGAGTTCTCTGTGTATTGAGCTGGGACATTAATTGTATACATTGGCCTCGTATCATAGTTTTAAAGGTGTCCCAGTTGTTCAGAGGGTTAGCATCATTGGGGCAGTTTAACTGGAGTACTCTTGGACCGTTTTCCTGAGTTCATCTTGTTGGAGTCTGTCTCTCACCAGTGGGCTGGGAAGGTACCACCTCCCTCTCTTGGGCGTCGACAAGGACCATTCTAACTCTGCTGATACCAGGACATGATCAGATAAAGCTATGGGGTGTATGGGAACCGCTGCAAGGTCAGGGAGCAGGGTATTGTTAATGAAGATATGATTTAATCTAGAGGAGGATCGTTGGGTATGGGAGTAAAAAGTGTAATCCCTGTCATTGGGATGAATGGCCCTTCAAGTGTCTAGGGCGTGTATAGCTGCCGTTAGGCTTTCCGGGAAACTGCCAGTCACGGATCTGAGCGGATGGGTACTATCTATGCTGCAGCGCCATTTCAGATTGAAGTTGCCTATTAAAATGATTTCCCCTTCCGCGAACCCACCAAGGACTTCTAATAGAGAGAGAAGGAAGGGTCATTGGTTGGTGTTTGAGGCATAGACCAAAGCGAAGGTGCATGTCTTCCCCTTGAGCTGTCCCTTAACCATCACCCATCTTCCCTCCCTATCTGTCTTGTAGTTTTCCGATTGGAAGTGTACATCGGCATGAAATAATAGCGCTACTCCATTGTGTTTAGTGGACACGGAGGATCGAAAGATCTGGGGATATCGTTTATGTTTAAATCTGTGATCTTCTGCTCATTTAAGATGTGTCTCTTGTATTGAAACAACATAAAAATGGCAATCTAAGAGATACTTCCATATTTTATGGCATTTGATTGGGGAATTGAGTCCTCGCACATTTCAGGACAACGTGACAATCATTCCTGGGATCTAGTGTAAGTCACTCTCGGACCTACCACTGCCATGGCGCCCTTCTCTCTCTTCCCCACCCTCCAGCCACCCATCCGTACCCTTATTGTAGTCCACCTAACATGCTTAAACATTCTGATCTCCTGATAGGCCTTGGTTACATTCTCGGTGTTTACCGGGCAAAATTAAAAAAATAGAAAACCCTAACATCCCCAGAAAAAAATGAGGAACCTTCCGTTCCGTACACTCAGAACTAGATATCAACATTAACACAGTATGAGGTGAATCGGTCAGAAACCGCCCCCAACTAGCAATAGCAATACTGTAATTTGGGCTGGTGTTGCCTTATTCCGGCTGTACCAGTGTATCGCTCATAGGTTATCTCTTTCCGACTACCCCGATTAAGTCCCCCGAGTAACGGAAGCTCTTCTGCCCCTGGTTAGCGTCGCTTGTTCGTCCTGGCAGATCTCTGGGAGGGCCAGGCACCTGCTCCTTGGGAGCCCAAGGGATCCCGTATTTGAGAGTCCTGGGACATTCTGGATTGCTGCCCCTCCTGAGTAGGGAGCCCCAGCACATTCATTGCCTCCAGTAGATCGGACAGATGGTAGTTTTTATTCTGGTACTCGAAAGCCAAACTGAATGGAAATGTCCAACGATATCTGATGCGCTCCTTATTTAGTTTTTCCATCACTGGTCAGAACATTTGGCATCGCTCTAGAGTGAACTGGGTCAAATCTTGATATAAAGCGCAGGAAGCCCCTTGAAAGGACACCTTGAAAGGACACCTTGTCCCTTTTTCTTTCTGCTTGGAGTATGGCCTCCTTGACTTTAAAGGAGTGCAGTTTCACCAGGATATCCCTCTGTCGTTTTCACCAGTTAGGGGCCTCCCCACTCTGTGTGCTCTTTCTACTTTGACCTTCATCTGCGATTCTACTATTAGTTCTCCAAATTGACCCACAACGAAGGCCTCCAAGTCAGGGCCCCCCACCCCCTCTTCCAGGTCTTTAATTCTAATATTTTTGCATTGTGACCTGTTTTCCAGGTCTTCGTTTTTCAGGATGGTTGCGTACAGTTGGGCTTTAAGTCTTTGTACTTGTTCCTCTGTTTGTCACATGAGTTGTGACAGATCCATCATTTTTGTTTCAAGGTCTATTGTTCTTATCCCCAGTGAGTGGACATCGTGCTGGAGTGTAGTCAGACGCCCATTTAGTTCTGCTTTGATCGTGTCCAGAGCTCCTCTCGCAGTTCGCATTTAAATTCTAGTAGGGACGCCAGGAGTTCTCCTTTTGTTAATGCCATTCCTGTCCTCTGGTCCTTCTGTCTTAGCAAACTAACTAGGGACCCTGTTAGGTTGTGAGTGGGATTTCTTTGGCGGCATCAAGATAAGTAACCTGTCGCACAGGCCGGTTGGAAGCTGTCCTGAACCACCTCGCCTTAGATTCGCCCTGCTACTGGGGGGCCCACCTAGGATTTCCACTTTGGACGTGGTCTACACTCCACAAGTGCTGTTCTATACCCCTCCCCTCTCTTTTTTTCTTAATACGTTAGCGCTTCCGGGAAGTTCTCTATCTCTTTCTGACGTGTGCCATAAGGCGTCCCCTGGATGCCACTATCATTTTCCTGTTAGCAGCATTCTCTCCAGGTGGTCCCCTCTCCTCACGTTATGCTGTGACTCCCATTGGCACACCGACAGGCCACCATTTTGGAGTCAGGCATTCATCAGTAGATGCCGTGGCAGCCTGACTATTTCTTAGTCCTTGGCCGGGGTCCGTGCTTATGGGTTATTTATAACAGCCCCCCTTTGCTGGGTGGAGGCATTCCACCCCCCTCTTCCTATATTAAATGGATTTAATTGTGGGTCTCTGTCAGCTTTGCTGCCATGGAAGAGTCAGGCAACCGTGCCTGTGGTCCCGGTGTCCACAAGCTCCACACCCATTGCCCGAGCCACTCCTCACCTCTCCCACTTGACAGGCTGGAGCTCTCTGTTTCCGTCACTTGCGGTGAGCGGGCCTTCGGAGGAGCACGCCTGCTGAAGACGCTTTCAGGCCTCGTGGTGAGCCCTACTGCTGCTCCACCACGTCCCAGCACTCACTCCTCCTCTGCGTGGCCAACTGTGTTCCGGCTGGAGTGCGCTCGCTCTCCCAGGACTCCGCACTTTCTCGCAGCTCCTGTCACACTCTACCTCAGCGTCGCTGCTTCTCCATGATTCCAGGTCGCCATTAGGGCAGGGCCACATTCAGGCTACCATGCTGCTCCTGGCCCCTTACAGGCTTTCCGCATTCATGCAGTGAGTTTTTTTATTTTCGGAGTCCCTCCACCCCAGTCCTAGTTTGTATCTGTTATCTCCTGCCCCCAGACACCGGGGAAATTGCTGATCATGGCCTCATGCCCTGCATTCGGTGTCTATGGTGGCGGAACCTCAGTGGATTACATCCACCCCGTCAACTTAGTTGGCCTCGCCCCCCTCATGATATTTGTTTCTGATATTTTGTCCAAATACCAAGCAATAGAGACCTTGGCTTAACCTCACAGTTTTGTATAGAATTTATAACAATGACCAATATTTCTGGCATAGAATCATAAGGAATGGGTTTCTAGGGGGTGAAAAAATGGGAACATGTTCAGTTCATAGGTTTCAGGAGTTGTAATCAGAAGTTAGTTTATTCCATACATATGCATTATGATAGGACTTATGCACTCTCTAGTGCAGACTAACAGTTTAAAAAGGTACAAAGAAATATTATGAAATGTAAGCGACCTCACAACAAATTCAAGAGAAGAGCAGTTCTACAATTTGCAAAAACAGTCTCCAGATTTCCTAGGGAGAAACTGGTATACCGCTCAGATTTCACGAGGAGCTTGAAGGGGTAGCCATCTTGCTCCATCAGTCCTTCCCCTGCGAGTCTCCAATGAAGACAATGATAATATGGGATGATATGCAGTTATTCAGGGGATGCTGGAGGGATGGCCCCGTGCTACTGCAAGTATCTATGTCTGGTCCATGAGTGATAAGCAAGTCACGTAAATCCTTTTTAAAAATGGGGATTCTTTCTGCCCCTGCCCAAGTGTTATTGATAGGTGCCCCCTTTAAAATTGCTGTAAATAGCATTGGAAAGTAATTACTCCAAAGGCTTTTCTCACTCAAGATTAGGTCACCAGGAATTTTGTCTAGCCCAGGGGACACTGGAGTGATGGCCCTGTACTATTGCTAGTATCTACATCTGGTCCATGAGTGATATCAATGGGATTGAATGATGCATGGTGTACACAAGATATGGGAAAATTTGGGGCTTATTTATGAGAGGATTGTGCCACCGGAGCATCACTTTTTTTGACACTCTGATGGTTAAAGCCTCTCAATCATATCTATGAGGCCACAAAAAACCACTTTGCGTGGCTTTGTATGGCATCATAGATATGGTGTAAGACAAGAGAGCACAAGTTGCTGCATTGCCCTATTCTGTGCCAGGGAGGCATTCCATGAGCATTGCAGTGGGTTTTCCCATGCAACACCGATGGATTTTGACACTGTCCCAAACTCACTTAATGATGCAAACTTGGAGCAGTGCCAAAACCTTACATCTCCCCAAAGCAGGCGTAACAAGGAGAAATATTTTTATTTCTCCTCGTTTTTTTCTCTTTCCATGGGTGCTACATTCCTCAGCACACATTGAAAGAGAAAAATGCCTCCCTGGATTGTTTTTGTGTAGGTTACCCTTCCTGCACAAAATCAATCTTATATGCAATGCAGACTCCTTTGCAGCATGGTGCAAGGGTGCCTGCGTTGGCGTTAGGCAGCAAATTGTGTGCCACCTCAGGGTGAAAGGTTAGGGAATGCACCGTATTTCATAAATGCAGTGTATTGCTGCCCTTTCTCATTGGCATAGGGCAGCACAGCAAGAAGACTTGTGGTGCTGCCCTACGCCAATTCCCTGTAAATGAGGGCTGTAGTGTGTACATTCTGCTCAGCCCCCCCACCGATCATTCTTCTGCATTATTGCTTCATCCCAGTGTTCCCATTCTGGAGCTATATATGGGGGAAAGTATCCTTCAACAATGTATGTTCTATCACTCCCCAGCTCAGAAGACACTGCTTCAAGGATTCAGAGGACCTAGGAGGGCATGACACCTGTTTATGTGAAGGCTCTTAGAGGCTCTTAGAGGATAAGTTCATGGATAATTTGACCCCTTTTTTAAAAACTAAATTCTAACTCAGTCGAGTCCAAAATCACACTCTTGAAATCCCTTAACGCAAATATATGAGGGAAAGCAATGTCCTTTGTTGTTGGAGGATCATGAACAAGAAACAGTGATAGAGCAAATTACTACCAACCTTGAAGAAAAATTGACTAAAGCTCATGATGACAAGACTCTACTCAGATTACAACCCCCAAGACTCACACTCAAATAATGTGTTAGAATCCACCAAGCTTGCCACGGTAGACTCAAATTATGGAGCCTACAGAGCAGGGAAGAATGTCAACACCTGTAATTCACAAGAATAATAGTTTTGGTTATGAATAAAAAAAACAATCAATCAATCAATAAATCAATCAACATTTGTATAGCGTGGCACAGTCACCCCTAGGAGTATATGGGATCAAAGGTGGCTATGTCTCCTTTAAAAAGCCAGGTTTTGGGTTTCTTTCTGAATTCCACCAGGGAGAGTGCTGTTTGGAGGTGGAGGGACAGGTTAATACAGGTCTTTGCGGCAATGTAGGAGAAGGAGCAGCTCCTGTTGTGGCTGTGACAGATGTAGGGGGTGTGCACAGGCAAGTGAGGAGGAGCGCAGGTGTCTTGTGGGCAGACGGAAGTTCAGTCAATGGTCCGTGTAGGATGGTCCTTGATTGTGTAGAGCTTTGTAGGCGTGCATGAGGATCTTGAACTGACATATTTTGTGGAAGAGGAGCCAGTAGAGGTATCTGAGGTGGGGGGGGATATGGGTCCATTTGAGGAGGTCCAGGATGAGTCTAGCTACAGCGTTTTGGATGGTCTGGAGTCTTCTGAGGAGCTGGGTGGAGCTGCCGGCGTAGTTAAGGCGGAAGGTCACAAGGGCCTGAGTGACAGTCTTTCTGGTATTGACCAGGTTCCATCTTCAAATTCTGCAGGACTTACTAAGGAACATGAAGCAGGAGGAGGCAATCACACTGAATTGTCATTTCATGGTCAGTTCGCTGTCAAGAATGATGCCTAGGTTAAGTGCATGGTTTGTTGGTGTCGGTTGAAGTTCTGTTGGCCACCACGTGTGGTCCCAAACTGAAGTGTTCTTCCCGAAGATCAGTACTTCTGTTTTGTTGGAGTTGAGTTTGAGGCAGTTGTCTCTCATCCAGTTGGCTACGTTGGTAATGGCATTGCAGAAGTTCGTTTTGGTGTTGGACGGGTCCTCGTGAACGAGATGATTAAATGAGTGTAATATGCATAGGAGACTATGTTAAATCCGTGGGATTTGATGACATCTGCAACGGGGGTCATGTAGGTGCTGAACAGGGTGGGGCTGAAGAATGATTATTTGGGTACGCTGCATATGATGTTCTTGGGTTCGGAGGTGAAGGAAGACAGCCAGATGCTCTGTGTGCATCCTGTAAAGACAAGCATTTTCAATGCAATAGGTCTCACATTTACGCAAGTTTAATTTAGTGGCATTGTAAATGACAATATCTTTTATTTATGTTTTAAAAACCTAAACATAAATAAAAGGCATTGTCATTTACAATGCCAATAGCTCAAAATCGGGTAAATGCGAGACCTATTGCATTGCAAATGCTTGTTTTCATTGTTGTTTATTTATTTGACTAATGCACTTGTACTTTCTTTCGTGAGGACTTGAAATATATTGCTGTTTGCGTCTGCTCCTATTATTGATATTTATATATATATTTGGACAAGATCTAAACTTGGTTTAAAATATGATGTAATTTAAATTGATAATACATTTATTATTGTCTCTGCCTTACCTAAGGTTGATTTGTTTTTACTATAAGATTTTAAAACAAAGCGACAGGATTTTAAACTGGAGTGGTGAAGAATATGTTTTTTCTGTCAAATATTATGGTGTGTTTATATATTCTTTGGGTTGTGAGTCTCACTCACCTTGACAAAGGCTCCGAGAAGCCAACACATGTGTTGATCATTACCACTGTACAATAAACTGACATTTTGATGACACCCATGAATGCTCATTTTCTTTCCATTTTTTAAGGATTTTTTTTTCACGCTGCTGCAATGGTGTATGGGCTGCTTTCAAGGGCTAGGAACACCAGGGATGTTGAGGCTACCAGACCCCCCTGATGTGGTACAGTTGTGGTCCCTTTTACTTTGGCCATGGAGGGCCCCCTGTGCGAGACAGCATTATATCCCGGTACTTAGAATTTTCTGGCAGAGGCGTGTACAAATATGGCCCCTGTATTTTCTGGACCTGCTGCTTCAGGCCCTTGTTGGCAGTTAGAGAAAGTGGAGGAAGGATGCCTTCAGCACTGGGAGGCGGCAGGAATAGACACAGTAGGCTCGTATATATAGATGGTATGATGCCGCAGTTTGTGGATTTATTTGCCAACTTTTACCTTCCGGCAGGGCAGTTTCTACTCTTTGGCATTCTGACTGCTGGGGTACATAGGATTTTGGGGGAGAAGAGGAGTGAAACTACAGCTACTCTGCATCTCTCATTACTTTTGTGCTGCCACTGACTCATGCTGGCTGGTCTCAGGGCTAAATAGTGCTCTGCATGTGGGCCTGTGCTCTCCCATTTCAGCGTGGCGCTAATGCTGAGAAACCAACCTGGGGCTCCCCTGATGGACAGAGACTAGGCTAAGAAGTGGGTGGCTGCTCCCAAGATCTCCGAAATGCCAGTCTTAGGCTCATACACTTCTATGTCCTGCATCAATCGTACTGCCAACCCCGCCGAACTGCCCACAATGCTATATAGGGATATTCTCCACATGCTTTGGACAGTCGTTACAATCCTCCCGCAAGGAATTTATGATCACTCCCCCATCACTGCCTCATTTGGGCAACAGAGTAGCACGCTCCACCCCATTTTGCAACTTAAAGCCTGGCATCTTGTTGACTCATAGTGCGCAGATTCTTTACAATCTAAACTTCCAGCCTACTTTACACATAATAGGGACACAGTCACCTCTCCAGGGACACTGTGGGCAGCGGGGAAAGCTACCTCTAGGGAACTAGCGCAGAGCTTTCTTCAATGTAAATAGAAAGCCAAGTGGGGCATGGCCAGCCAAGATGGCATACAGAACGCATCTTTAGGGAACTCTGTCTCACCACCACCGAATTCTGCGACATCCTGCTGATATGGACAGTCATCCTGACCAGGTGCGCAATGCCCATTGGGCTGAAAGGGCTTCAGCCCCCCCGTCGTGTGTGTCAGCCGGGGCTGAGACAGCTTCCTGGGCACAAAAACAGCCGCACCCGAGTACTTAACAAGTCTTTGAAGGACCATTTACTTGTTAATGAGGCTTTGTTGTTTTTTTCACCCCTTCTAGACCCCTGCATCTCCAGTCTGACTAATGCTGAAAGAATAAGCCCCCCGAAATTTTTTCTTAGCCCCTCCCCCGAAATGTGGCTCTAGTTGTGCCTAGCGGGTTAACATATATAGTGCTTGCACCTGCTGCCGAAGTCACAAAGTGCAGTGTGGAAAGTGGAAACAAACTTTTATCAGTGGAATATAGACGCGAGAATGTAGGACAAGCACCTAGTTTACAATTCACGTTCAACAGTGGAGCTAGCGCAACTACCCTAATAGCTACTAGAATAAAGTAAGGTGCAAATTGCAATCGATAAAATAGCAGTAAAAATGTCATAAACAGGCTGAGCTCTGAACGAATAAACAAATAAAAATCATGTCACCAAGAGCATGCACTGAGCCTCCGTAAACGTGAGTGAGTTCAATGAGAAGGTTTGCCTTTATGGCCTGTGGTACTGGCGAGCCGCACCACATGTTCATACCCCCAGACAGAGCTTCTTAATCGCTAGAGTCACAAATTAACCAGTAAGATGTTCAGAGTGGTATTATCTTGGTTGCGGGCATTAATGATTGCCTCCCGAAATGAACATGTGCCCAATTTTTTCCATTCTGCCTTTAGGAACATTTTTTGTTCCACAAGCAAGGCTGGGAAGCTACAAAGGATGTGTTGAAAAGATTCATCGTACTTTGCACAGCCTCTACATGTTGTTGACTCCGAAGTTCGGTGCCACCTGGCTAGGTGGTACAAGAATGCCCATTCTCCAAGCCTGAGAGCCATAAATCTGGCCTTTTTAGGTCTCAGCTAGCGAAGGCTGCACTTGCGCAGTCTCGCTCGCGAGATTTAATGATTTTCGGAAGTGGGGCTTGAACCCGCCCCTCTTCTTCCCTCTTCTCCATTGGCTGGCCTCTTAAATGCTGGTCAGCCATTGGAGAAGAGTTTTGTCTCTCCAAACAAGCCCCGTCTTTTTCGGATTCGGGGGCGTGTTTTTTACTTTCTTTCTCTCCTCTGGAATGTAAACATTCCAGCCAATGGCAAGAGGAGAGAAAGAAAAACATGCCCCCGAATCTGAAAATGCCGCTGAGTTTCTCCGAGGCATTTCTGCTTGACCTCGGAGAAAGGCAGCGGTGTTCATGGCTCTTGCCAGGTAAGACAACAGACACCGAGAACCCTTCTTATGCTAGTGAGGAAACTAGGCTCCGTTATTATCCCCCGCTTGCAGCGAGGATGCGGGCAGCACAATAGTTGCCTGTTCCATGTCAGTGCCCTCTTTTGTTAGTGTGGCGCCTCCCTTCTTGTGGATATGAAAAGGTAATTAAGTCAGAAGGGAAATGCCTAATTTCGTTTTGCTGACGCAACCAGTTCTGTTGCTCAGAAATATAAAAAGTTGTTGTGGTTCGTGTTTTTGACCCGACGGCTACTAACAAGCTCCTCCTCCGAGCCGGCAGACTAGTCCTATCCTGCTGTCTGTTCAGCACGCAGTGGTAGTCTTCAATTATCTTCCTTCCGGTACTTGGGACCGTGGTTGATCTTCCAGTATGAGGACATTCTCTGCTTGTGTATCTGAGCATCCGCGTCTGCTTCCGATCACCTTTCTCGGACTCTTGTCTTACTGTAACACCCCCTCATTCAGCGAAGTCGCATGCCACCAGGGCACCACATTTCTATTACACCTGGATCCCTTTACCCACAAACCTATCATCCGTAGGAATTTAGTTCCCATTCTAAGCGTCACAGGCTTGCAAACACTGGTCCTGTTCACTGACTACCACACCCGCAGGAGGGTGGATTTTGAACTGGTGTGTGCGTGTCTCTGTAAAATGTGAATTGTCTTTTTATGTTTTTTGGTGTTGCTGCTAGCATAGCGCTTGGTGACACGTTTTAATACAATTATGTTTAAACTATCGTTTCTTCAAATGTTTTAAAAACAAAAACAAAACAAAAATAATGTCATGAGCAATGCCAATAGCTCTAACTTTAACAATGCCGAGACCGTTGCATTGTAAATGCTTGTTATCTTTTGAGTACATGCAAGCCAGGTGAGATTGAAATTGCCTCGGATGGTAAGAGTTGATGAAAGCCCACGCGTACCTGCACTCTGCTAGAACATCCAAGTCAGCCTGACATGAGAGGGAGCGCACTCGCTTTTTAATGCATTGCTTAAAGGCATTTTGACTCACAGTGAATTGCCCTGAGTTCTCTGGCACTCAAGATGCTGCAGAAATCCTCGAGGTAGAGGAAATGGGGTTGTCTGGGGCCACTAGATTGATTTGTGTCCCACAGTAGGGCCTCCACAATCACTCTCCTGGTGAGCCGAAATTTGTGGCCGAGATTTAGGAAAGCACCTGCCCTGGCCACCCACTGGTCAAGAATGCCGAATTCCAGCTGGATCTGGACAGCTGATGAGGATCTCGGCACTTGAAGAGCAGTCTTGTAAATCTTGGTGACTAGTTTATTTAAAAGCTGTCTGTCTCTACCAAGCAAGATTCCGCTACCATAAATCAAGGGGGGAAAGCTTTTTGCCCTCATTACCAACAGGAGCGGACAAGACTCAACCCCACAGCGAGCTCGAGGAGTTTGAGAAAGATGACAAGAGGGCCAGGACTTTGATTTCTACTGCTTCCATTGCCGAACAAAGGAGCACCGTGCTTTGATGGCGACTCCAAGGCGACTCTAAGGTGTTTGTATGTGTTCCTTCAAGAACTTGTTGTCGTTAAGGTACCATCCACCAACCTTGTTGGTTTTACTGCCCAGTGTTCCAAACTTCGTTTTTTCCTTTGGATAACTTCCAGGCAGTTGACATTAGAGTAAGAGTCCCGTCCAGCACATTTAACAGGCGCTGCACCCCAACTCTTGTATAGCTGAAAGGTGCTACGTCATCTGCATAAAGAAAATGGCTGATGTGTTTGCCTCCTATCTTAAGGGAATGACTATCAGCCGGTCTCCAATCGGCTGTCTCTCAACTGTGGGGTTCCTCAGGGCTCCTCCCTGAGCCCCACGCTGTTTAACTTGGCAGAGATTGTGTGGAAATTTAGTTCGTATCTGAACATTATCTGCGCCATCTTGTCTCTCCCCAAGCGCCACACGCAGAAAACGCGCGACGGCCATTTTAGGCACCATGGTCTCATTGCCGATCGCCAGCGTGCCCCTCAGGCGCTGCAAACGTCCCCGCGCGCCGGCCACCCCCCCCGCTCTCTCATACATGGGCCATAAACCCTCTCCTTCTGCGCGACCCTGCCATGGAACCACATCCCGCGCCTGACCAACACCTCCTTTCATCCCATACATGGTCATACATCCTTTTGATAACCCCCTTCCTCTGCGCCCGATTGTCCGAACCGATCCCAGGCCATCACCTAGCCCTGCGGATGCAGTTTATTGCCCCTACTGTAAGGGAAACACCTCACATCAAAGGGATGACAGTAGATCAAGGCCCCCACCCCCTGAGACCCGATCAGTCGCACACACCCCCAGGAATTGGCGGAATGTCCAGCTGTGTGATAGCCATCTCCTACTATGGGTGGGGTGGGGACTTCTACTGTAGATATGTGTGGGAACAAGCTTGAAGTGGGGATTCCAAGGATATCTTTCCGTACATCAAAGTCTCAACAAGAATGTATCACGTGTAATAAAGCAATAAACCTGTGTATAAGAGGCCAGGCCTCAGAGATGTGGTTAGAGCACCTCGAGACGATACCTTGCTGTCCGATCTGACGTGTTCTGCTCCGACGGAATAAAACTTTGTTTCCTGCCTTCCAGTCTCCGGCGCCTGCCTCTTTTGTTGGTTAATTATCGAATGGTATAAGAGACGATTACCGCCGGGCAATACTTGAAGGTTATCGACTGAAGGTGCCGCTACCATTTAACAATTGGCGTCCCAAGCGTGGGGCCCATCAGCGACACGTGGATCCAGTGGGAGAGGTCCTGACGACAAAGTGAACGACTGCAACGATCGGGAAGAGCTCCTGCCTGATAGACCCTCGTCTGGCAGCCGATCATCCGAACTTCACTGGTTCCGAGCAGACCTCTCTCGAGTGATCTACGGTCCTGACTGGGAACCATCAGGAGTGCCGCGGCAAATACGGAGAGTAGAGGACGATCGGGCGCTGGAGACGGAAGACGAGAAACTGTCCATGCGGTCCGGGTAAGGTCGTGTAACAGGACAAATTGCGAAACGATTGATTGATTGATTGAAAATACTAGTATTGCTTATTTGATTGTTCTTTTTGAGATATTCACGGCCTACAAACGGGGAAGAGTAGAAATGCACTCTCTCCCTTTGCAGATAGTGAAGGGTAGGTAACGCGGACTTTTGTCCCCCTTTGTAATCTGTCGTGCCTATTTTTCTCCCCACTGATTGATTGTCCGAACATTGATTGTTTTTGAAGAATAGTGCTCTTTGAGATATTCTCTGTTTGCAAATAACGAAGAATAGAAATATTCTGTCTAGTCTTTGCAAATAGTGAAGGGTAGGTAACGCAGACTTTTGTCCCCGTTGTAACCCGTCGTGCCTATCTCTTTCTCACCATTTGATTGATTGATTGTCCGAACACTGGTTGTTCGATATTGGTTCTTTGGAGGTATTCTCTACTTGCAAATAACGTAGAATAGAGATATTCTATCTAGTCTTTGCAAGCAGTGAAAAGATAGGTAGTGCAGACATTTGTCCCCGTTGTAACCCGTCATGCCTATCTTCTCCCCACTGATTGGTAGTTGGTTATGCCCGGACCGCTTATTAGAGATGAACCATCCGGCTCCACTGGAAGGCACCCCTAATAAGGACATGTTTACTAAATATGGACTAGTCGCCGTAGCTTATAGCAAACTATGGCATAAATATACAAAGAAGGACCCCGAGAGTCAGTGGCCACTGATGGGATCCTTTGATGATCATAAAATAGAAACGCTAGAAATAGCTCTACGTAGTAATAAAACGACGCCTACTATGCTTGACAGTATCGGCATGTGGCGCAAAGAAGCAACACAACGAAAAAAGAGGGAAGAAGTAAAAGCAGAAAAGGAATTGCGTAAGGCAGCTCACCTTGCCGCTAGAAAGTTAGAGGAAGAGATAAAGGAGAGAAAGGAAGCTAAACTAAAACAAGAGTTTGAAACATCAGGCCAGTGCCCTGTTAGGACCTCCTCTACGCTCTACCCTGAGTTACCTTCCAAGCAACGAGTGAATGACGAATTACTATTAGATCCCCCGATCATCTACATGCCCCCTCCATATGCTCCCTCCCAACCCATAGTGCAGCACCCGCAACCCCCGAACGCAAGCGAAAGCTGTACCAGGGCCTCGGTCCTCACGGCCTCCGCGCCGGCCGAGCCACTTGTACTGAACACAACGTTAGATGAACCTGAGATGAGAAAGAGGGATTCCGCCAGAGTGAATCGACTAACAAAGGATGAACGAGCCAAAATCGATAAGGTAGTAAGAACACTAGTAGAACGGAAGGAAAGTGAGGAGTATGTAACAGACATGTATAACTCGCATGCCAACAACCACAGACGACACTTTGTCGTACGACTTTGTTATCACACCCTGAATGCCTATGAGGATAGGTACCAAGATCGAGGCCCCGAAGGCTTAGCGACCTTGTATAGGAAGGTAGATATTGGGGAGGGGGGAGAGAGCGATGTAACGGACCTCTTCACTCGTACACTCAAGGCAGAGACCCCCATAGCGACTGAACCCCAGGCAGGAAAAGCTGATACCATGATGCCCATCAAGGAAGCTGCTCCTTACTGGGTCGCCCACGAGGTCAGGGAACACACGACGACATCAACCACCAAGATGCGAAGGGAAGAGTTGTATATAACTGGGTCTATCAGCCATGGGACTGACAAGACATCTTGACCTTTAGAAAAACCCTACCCGACTTAAGAAAGAACCCGACTGCCTTTTACACAGAACTAGGTATGGCCTTAGGTTCAACTATAATGACCTTGGCGGATATCGATTTGTTCTTCGGGTTGTGTCTGCCGGCGGATGTGTGGAAGCAAATCCGGAAAGTCGACCACGCTGAGCCGTTCGGATATACCTGGGCACAACTCGATACCATAGACAAACAGCGAGGACCTGGACAGAAACCTCTAAAGGCCATATTGGAACTCCCAGACAAGATTGTACAGAAATTGAAGACCCTAATCCCAGAAAGGAAGGTAGACTGGTCGATAGTGACGGCTTGCCGCCAGAAACCCCAGGAGGATGTGTCCGAATACTTCTCTCGATTCGAAACAGTGTTTTCCGATTATAGTGGCCAGGACATGGCCACTGCAACCGGACACCACCTCTTTGTCCAGAATTATGTGAAGGGTCTGTCACAGGACGTCTCCCAGAAGTTACAGACCAGCGAGAGTAGTTGGGCAGCCTCCAAACCCGCGGCTATCCTCCAGATGGCCCAGTACTACGAACACCAAAAGAATAAGAACGATAGGGCGTCCGAGAGAAAGAAAAAGGAACTGAAGGAAAGGGTAATGATCACACAGCTGCAAGGGGTGACCATAGGAAGGGAACCTCCCAAGGGAAATTACCAACCGACTGCTCCTAGAAAACTACCCCCTAGAGACCATGCACCCACACCCTACGGTGGACGCAGGGACTTAGACGAGAATCAGTGCGCGTTCTGCAAAGGGTTTGGACACTGGAAATCCCAGTGCCCGGTCCTTCTGGTTATGAACAAGAATAGGGACACAAGAGACATAGCAAATAGCCCCAGAAATAGAGGACAGGGACAAGGGTACACGAACGACACCACCAACGACAGGCCAGGCAGACCAAACACCTTTGACCGCCCCCGACAGAACCAGTGTCAGCAGTCCGACTATGAAAACGCCCATGACTTCGCATAGGACCGCCAGGGGCAAGGGAGGGATCCAGTCGAACTCCGTGTTGACCAGCAAGGTCCTTACGTCACTGCTAAGGTCCTGGGCACAAAGTCTCCGTTTTTGGTAGATACCGGGGCGACACGTAGCGCATTATCTAAACGACTGATTCCGAGGGCACCCTTGTCTGGCTCACACGTAACCTCAATAGGCTTCGATGGAACGCCCTCCACTAATCCCTTGTCCGCACCAATCTCCTTTGACTTGGAAAATAACACCACTGACACGACGTTTCTGCTCTCCTCCAACACCCCCGACGCTATTATGGGTCTTGATTTACTAAAACATTTCCGAGCTACCATCAGATGTTCCCCAGACGGAGTCCGAGTCATACTGCACGATAACCCAGATCTGTTCAGGCCTTGTCTCACGCAACGTATGTTCTCTATAACCGATGCTGACTTGTCCCTACTCGACACGTTACCCTCACACCTGTGGGCTAAAACCGACTCAGACGTAGGACGCATGGTGATCGACCCTGTACACATAACTGTCCGACCGGACGCGGTGCTCCCAAAGCTTCCACAGTATCGGATATCGCCCGAAGGCGAGAAGGCATTGGTGGAAATCATCCAGTCCCTAGTCGACGCAGGAGTGGTAGAAGAAGTAGTCAGTAATGTTTGCAACAGCCCTATCCTACCCATTGTAAAGAAACAAGGCGAAGGAGATGGGAAAGCATACCGCTTCATTGTTGACTTACGAGAAGTTAACAAAGTAGTCATACCTCAGTACCCCGTAGTCTCAGACATCACCACCATCCTCACCCTGATTCCATCCACTGCCACTACCTTCACTGTTATTGATCTCAAGAACGCATTCTTTTCCATCCCCATCCACCCAGACAGCCGCTACCTTTTTGGCTTCACCTTAAAAGCCCGTTCGTACAGATTCTGTAGGGCACCCCAAGGCTACACTGAGAGTCCCAGCATTTATAGCCAAGCCCTCAAAAGACAACTAGATGCAGTCCAACTACCAGATGGAGTGGTGTTAATACAATACGTCGATGATATTCTTTTGGCGGCCGACACCACTCCACTCGCAGTCACAGCCACCATCCACCTCCTCCACTTCCTCGCGGAGAACGGTCACAAGGTCTCCAGGAAGAAGTTGCAATTCTGCCAACCCCAAGTGACATACCTAGGCCACCTCCTATCCAAAGATGGGAGGAAGCTTACACCTGATTGAATTCAGACCATCCTAGAAACCCCCGTTCCCAAAACTCAGAAGCAAGTGCGGTCCCTGTTAGGCCTCACCTCCTTCTGCCGATAGTGGTTGCCAAACTTCAGTCTTATCGTAAAACCTCTGCTTTCCCTGTTGGCCAAAGACGTCCCCTTCCCCATCCCCTGGACACCCGAATGCCAATCCTCCTTCAAGGAATTACGAGATGCCCTTTGTTCAGCACCAGTCCTAGAGACCCCAGACTACACTAAACCTTTCTCCCTCTTCACCCACGAAAGGGAGGGGTGCGCATTGTCTGTTCTAACACAGTCCATAGGTCCCAAGCAACGCCCTTGCGCCTACTTCTCTGCCACTCTCGACCCAGTAGCCAGAGCCTTGCCCGCCTGCCTTCGAGCAGTAGCCGCCGCTGCTGTCTCTATCCGACAAAGTGAGGGGATCGTGCTTTCAAACCCCCTCACCGTGCTAGTACCCCATGCAGTTGACACCCTCCTGAACCAGACCAAGACTCAACACCTGACTAGCGCACGACTGACTGGTTACGAGCTGACTCTGCTTGCACCCCATATCACGCTGAAGCGATGCACCACCCTGAATTCAGCCACTCTGCTACCTCTCCCTGACACTGACCCCAATGCGTCCCCTATACATGACTGCGTGACCCTCACCGATGAACAGACCAAGAGTAGGGTTGACCTCCGAGACACTGCCTTCCCGGACCCTGACGGAGAACTGTGGGTAGATGGCTCATGCATCAAGCTCCCCGACGGCACCACCTCAGCTGCCTACGCAGTCACCACGGCCTGAACAGTTGTTGAAACAGCCCGCATCACACAGCGATCCGCACAGGCGGCTGAGCTGATTGCTCTCACACGAGCGTGCATCCTAGCAGCAGGGTCAACCGCAAACATTTACACCGACAGTCAGTACGCCTTCGGGGTGGTTCACCACTTTGGACTCCTATGGAAGGAGAGGGGATTCCTGACTTCCCATGGCACACCCATCCTACATGGAGATCTAGTCTCTGCCCTGACCGAAGCAGTCCTCCTCCCCGCACGGCTGGCTGTGATCAAATGCCAGGCACACAAGAAGGTGACAGACATTACAGGACAGGGAAATGCTCTGGCTGACATTACTGCCCGAACCACAGCCGAGAATAGGTCCACGACACGTATGTACGTGACCAGGTCACAAACTGAGAGATGGAAGGATGCCAGGGAAACGATTAGGGACATCCAATTAGCCAGCACACCACATGAATTGACTGAATGGGCACGGGTAGGATTGAAAGACGATGAAGGCTGCTGGCAGACTAAAGACACAAACAAATGGTTGCTACCTGACTCATTCCTGATTCCCATGCTGATCATGACACACTCCCCCGCACACATAGGGTCTGCCCCCATGATCCAACTCATCTCCAAAGTTTGGCACAACGATAAGATCCCAGACTCAGCCAGACGTCTGGTCCAACAATGCCTGGTATGCCTCCAACACAACCCTGGTAAAGGAACTGCTGTACCCCGGGGAGGGTTTGGGGTTCCCAACCATCCCTTTGAGGTCCTGCAGATGGACTATATCCAGTTAGAAAGGTGCCAGAGCCTGAAGTACGTACTTGTCGTTGTGTGCGCCTTCAGCAAATGGGTGCAAGCCTACCCAACCCGCGACAACACTGCTATGACTACCGCAAAAGTACTACTGAAGGAATTCTTCCCCCGTTACGGTCTTTGTCGAATTTTATGGAGCGACAACGGCCCCCACTTCGTAGCCGAAGTTATCCAACTCATCTTAAAAGGGTTGGGTGTAAAACAAAAATTCCATGCGGTTTTCCACCCCCAATCTGCAGGCTTGGTTGAGCGACATAACGCCACATTGAAGCTCAAAATAGCCGAAATAGTTACCACCACAGGATTGAAGTGGCCAGACGCCCTCCCGCTAGCATTGCTATCAATGTGTTCCACTCCCACCAAACACCACTTAACCCCCTACGAGGTCGTCTTCGGGCGGCCCATGAACCTTTGGACTGCACCAAAACCGACATCCATTCGCGACGTCCCGGACGTCCTCATGTCTGACTATTTGTACAACCTAACTAAAACATTGTCTGTTATCCATCAGCAGGTGCTGCAAGCCATTCCCGACGCTTCCAGGGGTCCCGGACACGATATCCGACCCGGAGATTACGTCCTAGTGCGTAATTTCCAGCGTGCAAGGAGTCTGGAGCCCCGGTGGACGGGCCCCCTGCAAGTCTTGATCACCACCCGAACAGCTCTTCGAGTGGAGGGGAAGCGCAACTGGCTGCACGCACATCACTGTAAGAAGGTATCACCGACCCTGACGACAACCGACAACATCACCGGCCAAGGAGGACCCCCGGAAAAAGACCGACCATCCCTGAGCTGCTACCAGAATACAGAGACACTTGAGTTAACAAAATATCCCGACCCCACTGTGCCATCCAAGGAAGGGTATAACCTGCGACGAAAGGAGGGAACTTCGGCTAAGCAGACCACGAACTAAGTTGAGATCCCAGATCGGTAGCCTAATCACCTCAAAAGGCTTCCAGGAGAGAAAATAAACAAAGAGAGTGGTTCTGCCCGCTACCGAGTCCCTTGAAGATGATGGAAGCGCCCGACATGAAGGTGATGGAAGCAACCGGACGTCCGAAGATCCACTATCAAAACCCAAAGACTGACAAGATGCACAGCTCAAAGACTATCGCGCTTTTTATTACCCTTCTCTTTTGCCTTCTCCTCATGGCCACCTTCTGGATCATGGAAGAGAGCTCACCCGCTCATAAGACATTGCTGACCACTGTTCAACCTACCACCATGAAAGAACACCATTTGATCTCGCTTTCTCCCCAACTGCGAGAAAGGCGTAAGGAGTTCTGGAATAACTCTTTCGTGCAGTTGCTCCACCAACACAATCTTGCCGCCAATGCCACTAATTGCTGGATCTGTGGATTGCTACCGCATGCCACTGGACACTCTATCCCTTTCATCCCCTCACCTTTCTCTGTCCATGGCTCCTGCCTCGCTTGGCTAATCCTCCGGCAAGAAAGCTACAAGGACAATGCCACTTCCAGCAAAACTGTGTCACACTTCTACCATGGGTTCTGGCTGAACAAAACTGGAAAAACTTCTGCTCCCTTCTGTCCTCTAAGATCAAACACTTCCTTTCATATAGACATCCCTGCCAAAGAACGAGTTGAAATGCAGGTGTTCAACAACCCAGCCAGACCCACCTTCTCTTACCTCCGGAAACGAACGGCCGCCACCCTATCAGTGGCTCTGTCCGTCATCAACATCACAGGTCTTGTGTGCCTCGAAGGTCTGGGAACACAGCCGGTGGGCCGCAGTTCCTGTCTCATCACCCGAACATTGGACTCAGTCGACCCACCCTCCTTTGTTACCTCCCCGAATATGTACTTCGTCTGTGGTACTAAGGCCTACACCTGGCTTCCGAAAGGCTGAGGAGGCACCTGTTACATCGCTTTTATCCTTCCTCCAACATATGTGGCTCCAGCAAACCACCACCGGCAGAAACGTGCCAAGGACATTGTGCAAGCCGACTCCACCGGAGCACAGTTCATGGATGCAGTAAAAGGACTTGTCCCACTTTGGGGTCCAATGGCGAACAGCCGTGCCATCCGGCACTTAACCCAGGCAGTCGAAACAACAATGAACATTACGGCTGGCATCCTCACCAACAACACCGCCGAGCTTCAGGCCGTCCGCCTGGTGGCTCTCCAGAACCGCCTCGTTCTAGATGTGGTTCTGGCTGATCGTGGAGGAGCATGCCGCATCATTGGGTCCAGCTGTTGTACCTACGTACCGGACAACTCACCCTCCGTCTACAAGGCGATCGAACACCTCCACAGACTTTCCTCAGAGGTGCATCAGGAACAAGAAGGATGGTCGCTTGGGAATTGGTTTTGGGACTCAATAAAGAACTGGGGGTGGAGGTTGTTTACGTTTATCCTAATGCCGATTGTGATTCTATGTGGATGTTGCCTGGGGATTCAGTGCTTGCCACCTTTATGTTCACTTTTCGCGAACTACATCTGCCCTAAGACTCTGAACTTTGAAGCAGAACGAATGAAAGCCCTGTACGAAACAGAAGTACGTGGTATTATGGGGATAGATCCGAACTAAACAAGCTGGCGAGATATGTTAAAAGGGAGGACTGTGGAAATTTAGTTTGTATCTGAACATTATCTGCGCCATCTTGTCTCTCCCCAAGCGCCACACGCAGAAAACGCGCGACGGCCATTTTAGGCACCATGGTCTCATTGCCGATCACCAGCGTGCCCCTCAGGTGCTGCAAACGTCCCCCGCGCGCCGGCCACCCCCCCGCTCTCTCATACATGGGCCATAAACCCTCTCCTTCTGCGTGACCCTGCCATGGAACCACATCCCGCGCCTGACCAACACCTCCTTTCATCCCATACATGGTCATACATCCTTTTGATAACCCCCTTCCTCTGCGCCTGATTGTCCGACCGATCCCAGGCCATCACCTAGCCCTGCGGATGCAGTTTATTGCCCCTACTGTAAGGGAAACACCTCACATCAAAGGGATTACAGTAGATCAAGGCCCCCACCCCCTGAGACCCGATCAGTCGCACACACCCCCAGGTATTGGCGGAATGTCCAGCTGTGTGATAGCCATCTCCTACTGTGGGTGGGGTGGGGACTTCTACTGTAGATATGTGTGGGAACAAGCTTGAAGTGGGGATTCCAAGGATGTCTTTCCGTACATCAAAGTCTCAACAAGAATGTATCACGTGTAATAAAGCAATAAACCTGTGTATAAGAGGCCAGGCCTCAGAGATGTGGTTAGAGCACCTCGAGACAATACCTTGCTGTCCGATCTGACGTGTTCTGCTCCGACGGAATAAAACTTTGTTTCCTGCCTTCCAGTCTCCGGCGCCTGCCTCTTTTGTTGGTTAATTATCGAATGGTATAAGAGGCGATTACCGCCGGGCAATACTTGAAGGTTATCGACTGAAGGTGCCGCTACCATTTAACAATTGTCCAACCATTTGGTATTAAAATCATCACATATGCAGATACACGCAGCTCGTGGTTGCATTGAACCACCCGAGAGGTCGTCTAGCACCCTAGGCCCGTGCCTAGAGGAAGTTGACAAGTGGATGGAACTCTTGTGCCTTAAGTTGAACGGGGATATAACCGAGCTTATGCTCTTGGGCAACTCACCCTCATTCGATCCTGTTTTGCTCTGGTCTAACTGCCTCGGTCCGGCACCAGATCCGAAGACTCAGATCAAGAGCCTTGGTGTATGGCTTTATTGCTCGCACAGCTTTAATCACTAGGCCATCAAAATCTCAGCCACATGCTATGGCCTCCTGAGGACGCTCTGTGAGATCCTACCCCTCCTCCCTTTTCAGGCGAGAAGGATCATGGTTCAGGCTCACATCCTCTCTCGCCTGGACTATGGGAATGTCCTCTACCTAGGAGCGCCCCAAGCCACCACCCATAAGCGCCAGGTCATTCAGAACTGTGCTGCTCGTATGCTTCTGCAGGTCCCCCATCGACAATCTGTGAAACCTGCATTAAGGAGCCTCCATTGGCTACCAATCAAGGCAAGGATCCAGTTTAAGATCATGTGCCTGACTGATAGGGCCTTCTGGAAGAAGGGCCCAGTCACAATATTATCCATGATCACTCCCTATCAACCTCCCAGAGATCTCTGATCTATGTCTTTCTTCCTAGTCACCACACTTAGAATCAGGAAGGCTAGATGGGGCGGGCGCTCCTTCTCTCATAACGCTGCTAACTCATAGAACTCCCTCCCACTCTACCTTCAGAAGGAGCGCAACCTGCTCTCTTTTCGAAAGCTTCAAAAACCGTTCTTTTCAATGAGTGCAACTAGTCCGCTCCTCTCATGTTATTCTGCGTTAAACCACAGAGCTGGGAGGCCTGAGGGTAGCCATTGCGCTATATAAATTCTACTTTCATTTCATTTCAATATTGCACAGAGCGCCAAACAGGTCAGAAATGTACAAGTTTAGGCCAGCACACCCCCCGCTTGAACTCCTGCAAGGTTGCAATTTTCCTGGATGCACAGGTTCCATCACCCAATTTGATGTGGATCCATGTGTCAGTGTGCTGTTGGATGATTGCCTCAAGGAATTTCTATGGGAAGACCCAGGTCCTCAGTTTCCACCATAGGGCCCTGTAGAAAAGTGGGTTTCTGTTGCAGTAACCCCCCACTTTTTGCCAGATTTCAGATGCACTTTGACTGAGTGGGAGAAAGCATTTAGGTCTTGCTGTGTTCCACTCATGTCGGGGAGCACTGCAACATCGTCCAGCATCGTTAGTGCAGCGAAGTACTTTTTATCTGCCCAGGATCACGTCAGAATCAGGGAGTGAGCTGCTGTTACCTACAGTTGCTGAGGACTGCAATTCCCACAACCCTCTGCCTGCATTACCACCTGCTTGCAATCTTCACTAGACTGCACCTTGCTAAGCTTGAGTCACCAGCGCACCAAGAGGTGCTTCAAAAGGTTAGTGGGGCTCCCACAGCACGGGGTGCACACAGCAAGGCCCTGGATCTGAAAGGGGCCCTTGCATGCTTTCTGAGCTGGATTGGACGAGCAGTCGACAGTTTGTCTCCCCTGTCTTGTCGTCGTCGTCACAGGGAGTCTCCTTCACATCCTTGGTTTACTCCCGATTTGAAGCGGCTCAAACAACATTGTAAAAAGCTCGAACGGATCTGGCGTTCGGCCTTTTGTCCAATAGCTAAGGGACTGTTGAGAGATGCCCAGAAAATCTACTACCAGGCTATTCGGGAAGCGAAAAGCCTTTACTATTCCTTTCGAATTGAGTCCGCTAGTAACAATTCCAAAGAAATCTTTTCCATTGTTCAGAGCTTTATGGCCCCAAAAGCTATGGCAACGAAACTTCCTGTCTCTGCATCTTGGTGCGATAAGCTCTCGGATTTTTTTATCTCCAAAATTCGGACTATCCAGGCGACTTTCACCTCTAATGAGAGACCTTCGGTGGGCTGCTCCGCCCCGTTGGCTTCATTTTCGTTGTTCTCGCCGGTGACTCCGCTTGATTCCCTCAAAATACTTCAGTCCTTAAAGTCTGGGTCTCCGTCTGACCCTTGTCCGGCCAGGCTCTTGGCCTCTATGGCCGAGACAGTCAATTCGGAGGTGAATACTCTTGTCAATTTGTCCTTTACTGAGGCCTTGGTTCCTCAGGAATGGAAACAAGCTAAAGTCATTCCGCTCCTAAAAAAACCTACTCTTGATGCCGGCAATCCTGCCAACTATAGACCAATCTCTCTTCTGCCTTGTCTGGCCAAAATATGTGAAAAGGTAGCAAACAAACAACTGTCTGCTTTTGTTGAGAATGAGAGTCTTCTCCATCCGGCTCAATCGGGCTTCAGAGCTTCTTATAGTACTGAGTCTGCCTTAGTCGAGATGTCGGAGGCGATCCGCCATTGTTTGGATGCTGGGGGGAATGCTGCCCTTATCCTTTTAGATCTGTCGGCGGCATTTGACACCGTCCCCCACGCTTTGCTTCTATCTCGGCTAGCTGCTATTGGTATTTCTGGTTTGGCCTGGAAGTGGCTGGAATCTTTTCTTACCCTCCGGTCACAACAGGTTTGGCTTCCTCCTTTTGCTTCTTCCCCCCAGCCTGTTTCCACAGGAGTTCCCCAAGGCTCTTCGTTAAGCCCCCTGCTTTTTAATATTTACATCACGCCTCTAGTTCAATTGGCAGAGGAAGGTGGGGCCAAAGTGGTGGCATACGCGGACGACACTCAGCTCCTGTTTACGTGGGATAGAACTGACTTCTCTACCCATACAGTACAGAGCTGTCTTGCTGCCGTCTTTCATTGGCTCTCTGCCGCCCAACTGAAGTGCAATGAGGAAAAGACGGAAATTTTACTCTTTGGCACTTTTCCACCTCACTTTAGGGACTCTCTCTGGCCCTCAGCTTTCCCCCCCCCCTCCTGTACGGGTTTACCTGTCAAAAACTTGGGGATCTGGTTCGACGAGCAGCTGTCTTTTATGACTCAAATAAAAAAGCTCACTGGCTGCTGCTTCGGTATTCTCAGATCCTTAAAAAGATTTTTACCTCTGTTACCTAGATCAGCTAAGGAGACTGTGGTTCGGGCGCTTATTCTCTCCCGCCTCGACTATGCCAATGGTCTCTATGTCGGTCTGCCCGACTACCTGCTAAGGAAACTGCAGGTGATTCAGAATGCCGCAGCCCGGCTGGTGGTGAACCTTCCCAGCAGAGCCTCTATTTCTTCCTCACTTCGCATACTGCACTGGCTCCCTGTCAGGAAACGCCTTGAATTTAAAGCATTGGTTCTTGCGCATCGGGCTCTCCACGATGGAGGCCCTTCCTATCTCAAAAAGCGCTTCTCCTTTTACCAACCACCTAGGGTTCTGAGATCTTCTTCTCAGCTGCTGGCCTCTATCCCCACGTTCCGCCTTCAACGCATGGGGGGCAGATCGCTTACGTTCAATGCCTCTAGGCTGTGGAATGCATTGCCTTTATCTTTGCGTGCTATTCAGGATGATCGCCTGTTCAGGAAACACCTTAAGACCCATCTCTTCTAACCTGTGTTCTGTCTACTGTTCTCTTAGCTCGCGCCGGGACACTCTTATGAGTAGCTGAGCGCGTTATAAAACTCAGTAACATAACATAACATAACATAACATAACGTAACATAACATAACAAGACAGAAATGGGCCCATTTGCACCTGCCAGAGTCCAGAAGAGGCTGGACAGGGACACTTGTCGGATACTTGTTGCACAAAGTAGCTGAACCTTTAACTGTGCTCATTAGGTCCGATAGACTGTGCTAGTGTAAGACTGGCCCACTTACCGAAATATATTTACATATCAGGAACCGGTTTCTATTGCAGTGGGCAGGTTAATTAAATTGCATTTTTTGCTTCTTCTCGATGGGTGGTGATGAATTATTGAGTGTCATATTAATGTCATAAACTTCTAAGCAACAGTTATATTTAGTTTGTTCTCTTTTGAGGCTGGGGTTCGACCATTGTGAAATAATAATCAGGTGTAGCCCTGTATGTTGTGTATATGTGTTTTATATAATTTTGGGAAAAGGACACAAGGGAGACCCTAAACACACGAAACCAGGGTAGTCCAAGTATGAATACAAACAGTGGTTCCTGTGGAATAATATAGCAATCTTTGATAGGAAAAATTTTCACAATCGCAATAAAATGGGTTAGATTGATATCGAAGGGAGAAGAAAGCATATATACTTCTGTTTATGGTGATAGCAATCGTAGTTTATGTATAAAGAGGTATACAGTTTTTTTTTTCAAAAAACAAAGCAATAGTGATAGTGTCCCCAGTGAACATGGAACCTAAAACATTGGTGACATATTGGTGACATATACATGTGGTTTCCTTTATTTTATAAAGTCATGCATCTTAAATAATAATCAATGGAGAAGCGTCCTATAGAATAATAGGCGCTGGTTAATGGTTTGCTTGAATTTTTGGTCAACTGTGTTTCAACCCTGTGTGCAATAAAGGGTCTCTTCCGGACATAGAGATGTGGGGACATCTGAGGAGATGGTTGTGCAGCTGCGTGATGAACGTGTAACACAAGGAAGTGAGAAGGAAAATGGTTACTCACATGGGACCCAGCCGGGCACCCGGTGTGAGGGTAGGGGAGCTGACAACGATGGATGGCACTGATTGAGGAATCTGGAATAGTATACTTGAGTGTTTCAAGGAAGTACAACAATCTGCGAGTTCCTATCTGTTCTCAGGAACGTTCTCTGAGACAGCGAGACGCATGCAGCCGCTACGCGCCTGTGTAGATCCGCTCTAGTCTGTCTACACTGGTCAGATGTCATTTGACCAGTGCAGACAGACTGGAGCGGATCTACACAGGGGCGTAGCGGCTGCACGTGCCTCTGTTTTAGAGAAAGTCTATTAATTAGACAAACGTATTGTGAAGACGGTTTGACAGTATAATTCGAATCAGTCACCCACCGCAGGTCGTAGCAACCGCACTTCTTGGGGCACGCTTCTCGTTCCTGAGAACAGATAGGAACTCACAGACAGTTGAACTTCCTTGAAACACTCGAGTATACTATTCCAGATTCCTCAATCAGTGCCTTTAACCAGCGCCTCTTATTCTATAAGGACGCTGTTCCATTGATTATTATTTGAGATGGTTGACTTTATAAAATATAGGAAACCACATGTATATATCACCAATATGTCACCAATCTTTTAGGTTCCATGTTCACTGGGGACACTATGCACTATTGCTTTGCTTTTTGAAAAACAACGGTATACTTCTTCATACATAAAGTACGATTGCTATAACCATAAACAGAAGTGTATATGCTTTCTTCTCCTTTCGATATCAACCTAACCCATTTTATTGCGAATGCGCACATTTTTCCTATCAAATATTGCTATATTATTCCACAGGAAATTATATAATTTTTGGGAATGTGTTTAGCAGACATTTAAATCTTTTGGTATATTTAACAACATGGGGAAAAAGAGGCAAATAGGTATTATACAAGGGCAAAGTCCCAAGAATACTGCAATTGATCGTATGTTAGAAAGGGCAATCAGAGTGGTGAATGTAGAGATAAGCGCAACCAAGAGGAGGCTGTCTCTGGGACAGGGATCCGCTTATTTGGATATTCATATAGAGAAACCTAATTCAGTGATAACCGCTCAGGGTGTCATATGTCCCATGCAGGCCCATTGTCGTTTTACCTGTTAGCAGGAGCATATTGCAGACTGCACTCTGCTTTGCACATGTTACAATACAAAATATTTTGCTTTGGGACACGCTGTATTTTGACATAGAATCTGGTGTCGTTTTTGCCTTCTGTTCTTTCCTGGGATTTAGTCTGAACACCATAGACAAGGTCAAACAATAATTCTCCTTGTTATTCTTTTCTGGTCAGGCTCTAGCACCTTGACAAAACATGCAAATGGAGCTGTTGTTTGGGAACACATACTTTTGTCATATAGGTATGCACAGACATGTAACTATACACAAGGAGAGTGATCCTTCCAGAGAAGAGATCGTGACTGCATCTGAGATGTAGAACTTTAATCTGTGCATGCTAAAGTACGAGGTCTGCTGCAAACACCCAGTGATCTTCTAATATTTAATCACTGTGCTTCCATAGAAGAGGAGTTTTTTTTTCTCTACTCTGTCTAATATCATGACGGCCCCGTTTATGATTTATGGATTACTTACAATGCTGACCGTATTTATGTTAGGCATTTTCCTACTCATTGTGGCACATATATAGCACAATTGTCTAAATAAATATTTTAAACTTGCCTTGTATCTCTGTCAGATCTTATTGTGGATGAGTATGAGAGTGAGACAGACAGGATGTGTCCTGTCACTGCGATTCCTGAGAGGGTCAGGAGTGTTATGTTCTGGGTTGTCTAATCACTTGTCTCTCTGTGAGTGAGTACCCTGGCTCATGGGTACTAAGGTGGTAGGATGACTCTGTCCCTGCCTACTATGGTGCTATGGTCCCAGCATAGTTCTGTGCCCATGCAGAATCCTTGCAACATGGTGCCACCAATGTTTAGTCCGGTTCCTATTTACAGATACCTGAGTAGTGCTTGTCCACAATACCCTTGCACCATTTTCTGGAGACGTCTGTGGTGGGAGGGCTTAGCTTCCTCAGTTTGTAGGGGCTACCTATTGCTGTAGGTTTTACAAGCTTGAATTTTAAAAGGTTTGTACCCAATCCTTACTTGATGAACAAATTAATAAAAAAGACCTCAACTGTCAACCTACGGTCCAATGCTATGGAACTGTTAAAGACTCCCAGAATTCGCCGCACCCGATCAGGGGCAAAGTCCTTTTCTTGCCTTGCGCCACGCTACTGTACTGCTTTGTTCGCCATAAGTTGGCAGGGTATGCTCAGACGTGAGTCCCTTGCTCACTTTGCCACTTGATTCAAGCAAGCCTGGCTGAAGACGGCTGAAATGCCAGAAACCGGTCCTAGGAAGCTTGTTTCCGGTCCAGGGAAGGCATGGCTTGGCAGTTCGGGCTGGACTGTTCCCATGAGGCACAGGGTCAGACTGATTTGCATATGGCCATGTTTGAACTGGGGTGGCAGAGTGGGCTAAAGAACGGTGATGGATCAAATCCAGATCTGTTGACTGGGTGTAAGTGTTTGATTGGTTCTGATGCTCCGTCCATCACCAGCCCCTTTTGTACTGCTTTATGCGCTCCCTATGTCCATAAGGAATTACCCTCCCTCGCGACCTTCAAGAAAAAACTGAAAACCTTCCTATTTCAGACTCCCTAATGCCTGTCAGGTTGCCCTTTACCCTCCTGCCTTCTCAGTGAACGACAATGCAAGCGCCGAGATGCCCCCGGGTGAGTCGTGCGCTGTAGAAATATTCATAACATAACATAACATAACATGGCGTTGGCGGCTCTGTTAAAGATGTGGTGGGGGCAGGGGTCCGTGGGGGCCCCGGAGTGGATTGACTTCAGTGTGTCTTCACTGATGAGGGCTGTTCAGTTGTCAATCGTTGGCTTCAGGGTGTCGGGGGTGGCTGGTGAGGGTTCAGTGTGTTGGTTGTCTTCATCAAAATTTTCATAAATGTTCTTGATTTTGTGGTGGAAGAAGGTGCCGAGTTTGTTCCAGAGGTCTTGTGAGGGAGGAATGTCCGCAGACTCGCTGGTGGGTTTGGCAAACTCCTTGATGATGCTGAAGAGTTCTTTGCTGTTGTGCGTGTGTGTGGAGATTCTGTCTTCGATCACTATTTTCCTTGTTTTTCTGATGAGTTGGTGGTGGGCGTTGGTGGCGGCTCTGAAGTTGTTGTGGCTTCTGGGGATTTGGAGTTCCTCTAGGCCTTTTTGAGGCAGCGGCATGTGTGTCTGGACTCTCGAAGTTTGGTGGTAAACCATCTGGCTTTCTTGGCATGTGTGTTGTTGTTCTTATTGAGGGTGGCTATGGTGTTGGCGCTGTAGGAGATCCATCTGTGTAGAGTTTGGGCTGCAGTGTGTGGGGTCATCGTCTTCCGCGGTGGTTGGGGTGGAGTTGCTGAGTGAGGAGGTGAGCTGGTTGTCGGTGATTTTGGTCTAGTTTCTTCGTGGGAGCAGGTGCTGGTGTCTGTGGATGGTGGGTGTTCTGAAGGTGAAGTGGACGCTTCGGTGGTCTGTCCACAGGACTTCGGTGGTGTGGCTGAAAGTGATGGAGTTTCCTATTGTGAAGAGGGAGTTGAGGGTGTGTCCTGCTGAGTGCGTGGGTTCGGTCACGATCTGGTGGAGTCCAATGTTGTGGAGGTTGTCCAGGAGGGATGTGGTGTTGGAGTCTAGTTGGTTGTTGTGGTGGAAGTTAAGGTCTCCCAGGAAGGTGTAGTTGGTGGATGCGATGGCTTGCGGGGAGATGATATCTGTGATGGAGTTGATGAAAGGCCCGCAGGCGTTCCTCGGAGGGTGTTGGCAGGGCTGGCCTGTATCTTGAAGTGTAGGTGTTCCATTAGTGCTGTGGGCTCGTGGGAGAGTGTGCTCAGCCATAGGGTGGATTTGTGTACGATGGCGATTCCTCTTCCTGGGTGTGTGGGGCTGTGCTTCAGAGAGATCTTGTGTCCTTGTGGAATGGCAATGTCCGGTCCTGAGGTGGTGTTGGTCCAGGTTTCCGTGAAGAATGCTACATCCGGGGTGGTGCTGTCAAGGAGGTCCCAGATTTCGGTGGCATGTTTGTGGAGTGATCAGACGTTGAGGAGGATGCATTCCAGGGTCTTCGGTTCAGTTGTGTTCTTGCGGGCGGGTTGTGCTGGGTCCATGTTCCTGGCGGTGCTGCAGGTGTGCCAGCTGCGGTGACAGCTGAAGGGTCCGTGGGTGTCAGCTGTTGATGCTAGCTTTCAGTTGTTGTTGCAGCCTGGGTTGAGTGCGTGGAGTGCCGCTGGGTTGTAGCGTTGGCGGTGCGGGGTCCAGGGTTCCTGGTGCTGGTCGCAGTCAGGTCGCGGATGTGCAAAGATGGGCTTGCCTTCGGCCACCATTAAGTTAGGGCCGGGGAGGGCTGGACAGCTGGGAGCGGGGAGAGGAACTGGATCGGGCTTGCCGCGCTGGGGGGGGAGGGGCAGCAGCAGCGGGAAAAACGGTGGGAAAAGCGAGCAAGAAAAAAAGAGAAAAAAAGAGGAAGAAGGGGGAAAAAGAAAAGGAAAAAACATATAGAGTACAAGAATGAGAAGAATAAAGGGTGAACCGGTGCAGAAAGCAGAAGAAAAGTGCTATAGAGAGTGAAAGGGTGAAAAAGCTGAAGAGTGAAAACAGAGCAGAAAGGGGCAGAAAGCGGAGTCAGAGAAAGGTGTCAGAGGTCCACTGGACCACCAGGGATGAGGCACAGGTATAACCTGCGGGTAGGAGGAGGGCCATGAACACCAACACTACGGGAGTGCAGGGCTCGGAAGGGGGGGCTCTCTTAATGGTGGAGCTGCGAGGGTGGGGGAGCAGTTTCACTGACGCTTTGTGCTACCATTTGAATCCCTCTTTATTGAAAAATGGCTCAACCGGTTGCGATTCCAGTGCATTGCAGCACATTGTAGCGCAGTGGTTACTCAACACTTGTTGCAGCATGGAGTCCCCAATGCAGGGTCTAGTTGATTTTGTGGTTGAGGCGGACACTGCGTATTGATTAGAAGTTTTTTACTACAGGGTCGCGTTTGCCGCTGTTGATGCAAATGAAAAAACTTTTCATAATTTGACTGTCACTGCTGTCCCAGCTGCTTTTTGGCCATAGAAGATAATTGAAGTTCCACTTACGGCCTGGTAGCACCAGCTTTGGTTTCATGGCACCCTACCCCAACCTATTGCTTCTCTTCGTATGGGCACCTTAAGTATTGATGGGACCACATGGCCTGTGTTGGCCGGTTTTACTCCGTACCAAAATTATATCAACGGCAAATTGGAAGAAGTACATTTGTTGTGTGCTCAGGTTATTCTTCTCTATGGACGCTTAATTCAATTTGTTGCCCATGCCTTTCTAGCGGCTCCTCCTGGGGCTGTGCAGCCTGTGCAGGCTCCGCATGGTGGGGATCTTGATATTAGCCCCGTTATTATTAATTCTGTCATGGGCAAACGTCCTCTTCATCTTGAGGACTTTACCTTTTAGATTGCTCAAAAGATCCTCTTGAGAAACATTGGGTTCTTACTATGTGTTCACATACCAGTACTGCAACACCTGGGGAACAGTGTTTGCCTCAGTGTATACAATTTGTTATGGCACGCCCTTGATGAGCTTTCTTCTGAGCATTTCTAAACAAGTACAGAACGAAGGTGGGGCTGGTCCTGCCCTCGAGTTGGGAATTAAGCTAGTGGGTGTTTTCTCTTAGTCTCCAAAATGTTGCTTTATAATGTTACAGGTGAAGCAGCGTCCTTGAGTGTACGCCAGGGACTTTCAGCCGTGGCCGCATTGACCGCAAGCATGAGTTGCGGGCTATTATTGTGGATCAGTATACATCCTTAGGGCGCAGTAGTTTGGGGGGGGTCGGACCATCTATCCACTCTCAGGGCAAGAGAAGGACAGTCTTCCTGTCTTTCCCAAGAAGACATGGGATACGTCTAATCAACAACTGAAGCCTATGTCTTGTGGTGGGGTCACCACCACCACTGGATGCTTCTGAACGTAGATATGATGTGCGTGATTGCTCTAAAGTTAAGACTCAGAGCATTTCAGGTTCCTGATCCATGTTCTCGTTCCTTTCAGGAATCATCTGAGTACAACAGAGGAGGGTAACAGGATAGCAGACAAAGCGAGTTTGTGCAGCCTAAGCTTGACCTGCAGCACTCTTTTGACATGACATTAAAGAGAGAGAGAAACCACCTCCATTGAGAGCCCCCTTCCAAAAGAAGAAAGTTGCTGCTTTAACTGCGAAATATGCCTCTGACAGTGAAAACCCTCCTCCCAGACAGGAGTTGGATGGTGACTCTCCTCAACAGTGCAGTGGAAGTCACCATGGTGCGCCTGCCACTCCGCTAGTTTCTGGAGGCAAGAACAACTGACATTTTCAGAACAGTTGAGACCACAGATACCCACGTTGCACCACCTGATCGACCCTATCATTTAAACATTCAGATTGAAGGTGATATCAAATGCACCATTGATGAAATTTTGGGGACCGCTTGACTTTTTCTTATATTTTGCTGGCGGATTTCGATTGGCCTCCCCATTTTGGTCTTGCATGTCCTTATGGCAAAGATGTTATTTTCCTTTTTCTTTTTTGCACTTCGAACCCCTATGCTTCCGAATGGGCCCTTGCTTTGGCCCTTGCCTTATGTCACTACCAAGCGGGTTGGGCTAAGGATTCTGCTCTTCATGTTATTCCACTACTTTCTACCCCTTAGCCACAACCTCAATATACAATCAAACGTGAAGCTAAAGTATCAGTTAAACAGATCCTTGCACAACTTGAGTATCAAGGTGTGATTGAGCCTTGTGTCCCTGCTATGAATAATCCTCTTTTTCCATTTTTGAAATTCATAGTTCTTATTGTATAGTCTTAGATTACAGACATTTGAATAGTCACACCTGCACTTTTGCAGTACAGAACACACATAATACGGCCTTGATTAATAATATCGTACATAAAATATTAAAAACTACTCTTGATATTTCTAGTAGATTTTTCAGTCACAAATAGGCTCCTGAGAGTCATGATTGGTCAGGGTTCAATGCCCTCAGTTCCCAGAGGCAATACGTGAGACTACCAATGGGCTATAAAAATAGCCTGGGGGTCTTTGCTGCACATATTGTGTCCCTTTTACATGATATTGATCTTGAAGCTTTCTCCTATGTTGATGACATACCTTACAGATGATTAACTGAATTCCCATCTCGCCAAAGTGGATTGCATTATCAAGCGATTCGCTGAACTTGGCTATAAGTTCAATTTTGCAAAGTGACACAATGTGTTTCTTGCTGTTCTTTTTCTTGGTTATGAATTGACCAATGAGGGTAGCGGTTTGGCACCCCATTTTTTGGAAAAATGTGATCAATTGCACCCTCCTACCCTAAAAATGTGCAAACTCTGCTCAGTTATCAAAATTTTGGCAGAATTTACATTCCTGATTATGCTCAGCATATCAAACTTTTTTATGCCTTGATACACCCAACCTTTTCGGCTTCTTCTTGGCATCCGGGACACACCGTGGTGTTGCATGCTTTACAGTCTGATCTAGTTGCTATGCAATACTTACAGACCAGGTTGAATACCACTAATTTAGTCATTCGGATTTTGCCGGGTTCAATTGGCTTCACTTATGAGACATTTAATGAAGGTGACACTGTTCTTAATGCTTATAAATCACAGCTGTATGCTCCTGAGGAAATGCGTTTTTCTTCTACTGAAAATGTTTTGACTGTTGTACAGATCGCCATACTTAAAGAGTGTCCTCTTACTCAAGGTAAACACATTTTTGTTGTTTCGCCTGTGCCTGCCTTGGAGGCTGTCATGATGGCTAGTGCTCCTATCTTAAAAGCCCTGCACCCTAGTTGGATACAATGATCTAAATCTTTGACATCCGTCAATGTTAGCTTTGTTTTTTCCTTCCTTGCAAATGTAAGAGTTGCTTCAGTATGAACATGTTCACCCTCTGCCTTCTTTGATTCTTCCTCTTGTTTAGTACAATTGTATAATTTATACTGATGGCTTGCCTCAGCCGGCCATTGGTTCTAATCAGACTTATTCTGCAGCTTGCGACCCTTGACCCTGCTCCAGGCAGGTCGCTCCCCACACTGCAACAGCACCACCTGTTGTGCCTGTGCTTCCCTGCTCACTACTGCTGCCGTAAGTTCGAGGCCGTCCTCCACCTGCAGGCTTCCACCTGCGCCTCATCCCTGGTGGCCAGTGGTTGGCCTTAGGTCTGTTGTACTGCATTGCTCCTGCTGTATTGTTGTGTTGTATTGTACTGGTTAATTGTTTCGTTTCTCTCCTCCTCTGTTTACTGCTATTTTGTTCATTTGCCCTCTTTCTCCCGTTGTTTTCTGTGCCCCTTGCCCTCTTTTGCCTTCAGTTTCCCCTGCCGGTCCTGCCCCAGTTGTTCCCGCCACTGCGTCCCCGGCAGCCCCGCCCCTCCCACTCTATATTGCCGCTGTTTTTGCCTCGTTTTTTCCCTCCTTCCCCGTTGATTCTTGTGCCCTGTGCCCTCTTTTTTCCTTCTGTTCCCTAGCCCCTGGCTTTCCCGCCGCTGCGTCCCCGCCCCCCCACTCGCCCACTCTCCCCTCCCAGCTGCTCCTCCTTCCCACCTCCTGTTTTTATGGCGGCCACGGACGTGTGCAGCGAGCACTCCAGCGTGCACCTAAGGCAAGCCCATCTGCGCCCATCCGCGCCTGGACGGCACCCAAACATCTGGCTCCCATGACCGCCACGACACCGGACACCACTACGATGCCAGCACCCTCCACAAACTCAACACCGGACGATCACGCACCTGCTGCCTGGCTGCCCTGAAGTGCACCCAAGGACTCTTCTCCTGCCAGAACTGCATCTTCACCAGCATCCGGCCCGCCAACCCACCAACCAGGAAAGAACCCAACTACCTCAGATGTATTCTTCTCAACACCCGCTCTGCCCGCAAACATGCTGTGGGACCTACTCGACTCAACCTCCCCAGACGTCACCTTCCTGACGGAGACCTGGCTGAACACCTCCTTGGCACCTGACATTGCCATAGCCATCCCAGAAGGCTACAAGATCACCCGCAGGGACCACAACAACGTAGGAGGAGGAATCACCATTGTCCACAGGAACACTCTCAGAGTCTCGACCAACACCGATGACACCCTCAGCACCGCCGAACACCTGCCCTTCCAGATCCACACTGACCCCAACACCACCCTCAGAGGAACTCTTGTCTACAGACCCCCCCAGACCCAGACCACAGTTCAGCGACGCCATCGCCGACTTCGTCAGCACACACACCCTCGCCTCCATGGACTACATCCTCCTCGGGCTGGTTCACTGAAGACCTCCAGGCCTCCAAGCAAACCTGCCGAAAGCTAGAGAAGAACTGGCACCGTGAATGAACACCGGACAGCTACGCAGCCCACAAGAACGCCACCCGCAGACACCATCACCTCATCAGATCCGCCAAAAGTGCCTCCTTCAAAGACCGCCTAGACAACAATGCACACAACAGCAAAGAGCTCTTCAACATTGTGAAGGAATTCTCCAACCCCAGCTCCAACACCAACGACATCCCACCCTCGCAAGACCTGTGCGACTCGCTGGCCACCTTCTTCCGCCGCAAGATCGCAGACCTCCACGACAGCTTTAACACCACGACCGCTCCGACAACCACTGAGACCTCCGCCCCCACAACCACCATCCGTACTGACCGCCTGCTCTCCTTGACCAACGTAAACGACGAAGACACCATCAAGATCATAAACACCATCCACTCCGGATCACCGTCAGACCCATGCCCACACCTCATCTTCAACAAAGCCAGCACCGCCATCACACCCCATCTCCGGAAAGCCATCAACATCTCCTTCGAGACAGCAACGTTCCCGGAGAGCTGGAAGCACGCCGAGATCAACGCCTTGCTCAATAAACCCGAGGCGGACCCCAAGGACCTCAAGAACTTCCGTCCCATCTCCCTGCTCCCGTTCCCGGCGAAGGTCATCGAGAAGACCGTCAACAAACAACTGACCCGCTACCTGAGGAGAACAGCATCCTGGACCCATCCCAGTCCGGGTTCTGCAGCAACCATAGCACCGAAACTGCCCTCATCTCCGCCACCAATGACATCAGGACCCTGCTAGACAATGGAGAAACCGCGGCCCTCATCCTCCTGGACCTGTCAGCCGCCTTCGTCACGGTCTGCCACCGCACCCTAAGCACACGCCTCCATGTTGCCGGGATCCAAGAGAAGGCCCTGGACTGGACCACCTCCTTCCTCTCTGGCAGAACACAGAGCGTCCGCCTCTCCCCCTCCCGCTCCGAAGCCACCGAGATCATCTGCGTCATTCCCCAGGGTTCATCCCTCAGCCCAACGCTGTTTAATATCTACATGGCACCGCTCGCCCACGTCGCCCGACGCCACGACCTCAACATCATCTCTTACACCGATGACACCCAGCTGATCCTCTCCCTCACCAAGCACCCCCACACCGCCAAAACCAACCTCCACGAAGGAATGATGGCCATCGCCGAATGGATGAGGAACAGCCGACTGAAGCTGATCTCTGACAAGAAGGAGGTCCTCATCCTCAGATCCACCCCCTTGGCCTGGGACGAATCCTGGTGCCGACCGCACTGGGAACAGCTCCAACACCCACTGACCATGCACGCAACCTAGGGGACATCCTCGACTCCACCCTCTCCATGACTAAGCAGGTCAACGCTGTCTCCTCCTCCTGCTTAAACACCCTCCGCATGCTCCGCAAGATATACAAGTGGATCCCCACCAAAACAAGAGGAACAGTCACCCAGGCCCTCATCAGCAGCAGGTTGGACTACGGAAACGCCCTCTACGCAGGAGCCCCGGCCAAACTCCTGAAACTACTTCAACGCATCCAGAACGCCTCTGCATGCCTGATCCTCGACATCCCTTGCTGCAGCCACATCACACCCCACCTGAGAGACCTGCACTGGCTTCCCGTCAACAAGAGGATAACCTTCAAGCTCCTCACCCACGCACACCAGGCACTCCACAACACCGGTCCAGCGTACCTCAACAGACGACTCAGCTTCTACACCCCCACCCGCCAGCACCGCTCCAGCGACCTCACCCTCGCCACAGTCCCCCGCATCCGAAGAGCGACCTCCGGCAGCAGTTCGTTCACCCACCTCACCGCCAAGACCTGGAACACGCTCCCCATCCACCTACGGCAGACTCAAGACCTGCTGACCTTCAGAAGACTCCTCAAGCCCTGGCTTTTCGAGCAGTAGCAGCATTTCCCCCCCCCCCCCCCCCAGCGCCTTGACACCCTCGCGGGTAAGTAGTGCGCTTTACAAATGCTATGATTGATTGATTGTTGTAGGTACTATGAAGGATAGAGTTTTCACTCTACCTTAATTCATACCCAGTCCCTTGCAGACTGCATGGTCTAGTTGGCAGAGTTGAGAGCTTTACTTTTAGCTCTCGCGTATTCTGATCCTGATCGTGAATTGCTCAACCTTGTTGTGTGTGATTCCTTTTATCGTATACAGTCCTTCAATGACAATTTAAATTTGTGAAACAGAATGATTTTTGGGATTCTAAAGGTAGCACAATAAAGCATAACATGCTAAAGATCGCCTGCCACTTGCACTTGTTGTACATACATTAGGCCATCAACGTGTGGAAGCGTATGCTGTTGGGAATTCAATAGCTGATGAAGCAGCCAAATCTGTAATAGCCACAACTGAAGTAGCCACAGTTGCGCAATCTATGACTATAATTGATGATGACATTGTGGCTACCATCGCCGCATCTCAGGCTGCTACTTCCTTTCCTCTGGGTCTTCCTTCTAAATGTACCTATCAATTAACTACTGCTAAAGTTCCCTTTGTAACTATTCCTGGGGTTGGTGATCATATGATTCCCAACCTTGACCGCAGACAATCTTTAATAGTGGCTGCTCATGAAGTTATAGCTTCTGTGCATGCAGGAGTGGCTGCCACTTTTTCCCTCTTACAGCAACGTTATTGGTGGCAGTTATACCAGCAGACTCGCCGGTATGTCCTCTGTTGCGATGTTTGTCAACACATCTGTATATTTCAATACAGCAGTTGGGCTGTTTTTATGTTGATCATTGTGGGCCCCTCGTATCCTCTAATGCATTCAAATATATTTTGGTTGCAGTGGATTCTTGCACTAGGTCCCTCTGGGTCTGGCCACTGTGCTTGGCTGGTGCTCATACTGTTATAAACGATTTGCAGGGCTTTGTCAGGACTTATGCCTGTGATGCTTTCATTCAAACCAGGGCCTGGCTTTTATCTCTGAGGCATACTGTGATTTAAAGACTATTATGGGAGTGCAGGTCCATTTCTCGTCTCCATATAGGCCAGAAGGTAACACTGTTGTGGAGCGGATGAACTTAAAGCAGTCTTTAACAGCCAGGGTATTAGGTACGGGCCGTTGCTGGTTAACTCATCTTTAAGGGGTGCAACATGCTCTCAATAACCTCCTTAAAAGATCCCTGGGTGGGTGGAACCCGTACGAAATGCTCTTTGGCATCAAGGTGAATTTCCACACCTTGATAGTGTAGACGTTGTGGTGGCTGCCGCAACCTTTGACATAGATAACCACTCTGCTGACTTACAGGACCTACAAACGTGTTGTGATGCTCTGGCTAGTACCCATTTGCCTTCAAATCTGCAATTGGATGCAGCTGTTCTGATTCCAGTTTCTGGCTGACTTATTCAAGTTGGAGATCTGGTTCATGAAAAGGTGGCAATCAAGAAATAATTTGGTCCCTCCTACCGTGCTCCTGTTCCAGTGCTTGGTCTTCAGGGTACCGGAAATGTGATTTTACCTCCGCTTCCAGGATACAAAGACAATCGCTTAATTTCCATTGAACATGTTAAGTTACACCATAAGGCCAAATTCTCAATAGTATGCCTAGCGGTGTCTCAACGCAGAATGTTCCTTTACAGTCCTAGAGCTCCATTTCTTCTGATTCTCACCGGCTGCTGGAAGGGGATATTGAGTCTTCAGTTGACTTGGTACTTGTTTTACCTTCTTCACACTTCACAATGGAAATTGTTTATTCTGATCCAGCCCTCGAGGCTCCTTCTGAAGTAGATGCCTGAGGTTTACACCCAGAATCACAGCATCCCTTATTCTAGTTCCTCTTTTTATTATGTCAATCAAGATAACTTTTCTTAAGACAGTTCTTCTTTATCCTATGTTTTACCTCCACCGCCGGCATGTATTTGTGTTTGTATCTCTTGGTTAAAACTCACCTATCTGGTTTCACGTTGGATTTAAGTTTGGATCATGTTTTCCATGATATTCCTGTTCATGTGGATTGGATTTGTGACTGTTTTTTCCTTTTGATTAATGGCCATTACCTCCCAGACCATTCTACTGCAGAACATGTTGACGGGGTGTTTGCCCACATTCTTCCTTGCAAAAAATGAAAAAAGACCAGTCCTTTGTTAACATTTTAGCAGTACCAGTCACTGATGTAATCGTGTGGGATAAAGTACCATTCAATGTATTCAGTCCTATGAAGACCCTGCAGATACCATAGGTGTTCCGAGTTTCGATGGGGGATGTAATAGTGCCTGGGTTGCAATCGGATGAGTGGGATGTCGATACCGTATATGTAATATTTTCTGAGCTGCAATATTAAACTGTCTTTGATTCTGAGGATTTATATTTAAATTCTGCTAACTATGTTGATTTGTTCTGCTATCAACATTATGGACACCATTTTCTGCATAGAGCCAATGGACACTGTCCCCAATTTGATTATACTCAATGGGAGCATTGCCTAATTCCATCTCACAATAGTTCCAATACACAGAATATGAAGTACACATATTTCACCAGCTATGTCACTTCAGACCCAATATAATACAATTTAAAATTTGTTCCCACTCTTCTAAAACAAAACGGAGTTAATATGTGCATCTTCATTTATTGACGACCTAGCTCTGAAATGCTATGATTATTGGAAGGACAACATTGATTTTAAATTGGTTTGGGGCAAGCCCAAGGTACGGAATGTCCATTCTGGGCATGTCTGATACCTACACAAATTATTTTTTTAATGACATGGTCCAACAGACTACTTGCCTGGAATTGTCTAAAAGAAAAGAATTGAATACTTCTGCTATTCCATCCTTAGCCCTGTTTGATAATTGGCAATCTTATATGAATTATACTGAAGCCCAGATTAATAGTATGATATGAAACGGTACATTTAATTCTGCAATGAATGCTCCGGCTGGGTGGTCAATATGGTCATTTTTTAAACACTACCTCTGGTTTCAAATTAACCAGACCTGATCTACGATATCCACATTCCCTGCATTCCAACACTTACTACTTATTCTGTGGGTAAATTATGCCAACAGTGGTTAGAACATTCCACATTGTCTGCAGTGTAGCAACATCTTTCTCTCCTATCTGAAGAGATGAATCTGTCTGATTTCCTTTTGAGCGCAAAATCCCCACGTTTTAAATGGGTTGTTTATTCTGCTTACGATAAAATGTAGAAATTGTTTCAAATGGAAGCTGCAGTACATTTATGCCAAATTGATCAAGATAATTTTGATAAAGTGCTTGCTGTGGTAGACAACAGAATTAATACCTTGTCATCCCATATTTACAGTTCAGATAATATTGTATCATCTGTCGTTGATATTGTGCAAAGTGATTTGTCTACAGATCGGTGATGCAATTTGGGTGGACCCTCCAAATACTTAAGATTGGGCGTGTCCCTTGGCATTACCTTAACTGTAGCACTTTATTCTTACCATTTAATTTGACACATAGACAGCACTCAATGGCTATGAAAGACGCAAGTTACATCCTGTTCCACACAGAGAAAATTGAACAACTACCCTTTACTATAGAGGAAACTCCTTGTGCAGTATGGTTAATGCATGGGGTTATCTCGTTGCCCATCTTGACATTTCGGTTCTCTGACTGTATGAAACACTTTCCGGTAGGTAGGTATGAACAACTTGGAAGCAGCTACATTCATAAGTTATGGGACCTGCCATTTACCTATTATTGTCAATGTGTTGAAAGAGAAGTTTTTCTTTTCGGGGACAACTATGACTCCACAGCCGGTCATTCTCTTGTATGTCAACAGCTAAACATTCACTGAACTTGTAATGTGTCTGCCCCCAATTTGGCATGTTATTTAAAAGGAACTCCTGTTCCCACAAGTATTCCAACTATCACATTGCTTTCAAACGGAAGCTATCATGTACTTAAAAATCAGGACTGTTGCTCCCTGCGGGCAGTAATCGCGTATGTGGTGTCTGTTTCCCAGTTAGTCACTTGCTGCAACAACGTCCTGTTTCTCCCTCCACACGGGAGTGTAGACAGTTCATTATTCCCTTCCATTCCATCTTTGAAAACCGATTTCATAAGCTAAGTAGACTCAGAGAAGTGGCTCTCACTTCAGCTTGCGAGACCTTTGAATTGCAGGTGACGGTAACGTCGAGTGAAATACAGTCATTGTTAAACACAAATCTCCCCTTACACTTCAGTGCGCTGAAAACATCAAATATTTAATGCGTCAGATACCACTTGCCTGTGACACATTTTTTAACTTGTGGGCTCCAGCCTTGTGACATCTTTTCAAACTATTTTTGGTGTAATCACAGTTTTCATACATTCTATTTTTTCAGCGTGTTGTGTTCTGGAGATGTTTAATCACTTGTTCCTCTGTGAGTGAGTAGGAGGGAGAGTGAGACACAATAGCCAGTGGCAGCTCCTCCGCTAAGGAGGAGGAACATCGCCCTTTTGCTCACAAGGAAAAATTAAATTATAATAACGCTTTATTATTATAATTTATGTTTTGTTATTGAGTCAGTGGCTCCCGGGGCTGGGTGGAGCTGGACACAGCAGGGGGAGGAGTGGTTTGCACTCCCTAAGTGCGCACAACTGTTTGGCTCCCACCCTTGGGCCGGCCAAACAGTCCTGCGCACTTTGCATCTTTCCCACCAGGCTGTAATGCACAGCCTGATGAGGAAGATGCGCAGCATCCCATTCCCTGTCTGAGCACCGATCCACGATGCTCAGATCAATCACAACATGGCATTGCAGCATTGTGATTGGCTCAGGGGTGCCTCATCGCCCTAGTGGTTGCTGCTGGTTCCTGCAGCCGCACCGGAGACAGGAAGGAGAGGACGGAGGAGAGGCAGCAAATGGCCGTTTTCAGGTCAGTCTTTTTTTTTTTCATCTTCCCCCTTTGCCCTACCACACCGTCACCTGGGTCCGGAAGCAGCTGCTACTGACTGTTTGAGTAGGGCTCATGGTTACTGAGGTGGCAGTATGACTCAGTCCTGCCTTCTAAGGTCCTATCGTCCCAAGCATAGTTCTGTGCTCACGCAGAATCCCTGCAACAAGGGAATCTCCGAGGGCCTGGATAGCACTCATGTACAAAGGTAAGCAGAGAGCCCAGGGGAGCTTGTCTCAGATATTAGCCCATTAATGAATAAAAAAGTAAGGAGGACTGTTGAACCAAGAAACAAGGATAAATTAGCTAAAACCCAAAAGGTACGCAGCAGCCCTATACTATGATAAGGGTAGGAAGACAAGAATTCCCTATTACTATAGTAGGGCCACCTGAACCTGTTATTGAGGTTATGGATTCCTGTTCTTCCTTAGATGTAGATATGAGTCTGTGGCTGGAGAAGAGCAAATAACTCTTTAGGGATTTAACAAAGCGAGAAACTGCCCCCATTAGGCTAAGGTTAGATGTTATTTCTAGACAAAGAATAGGCGAAGAGCAATAAATATATACCCAATCAGTACTATATTGTAGACATCTGTCCAGCCGGGCAGATAATAATATGCAATTAGTTCAATATTAACAAAAGTAAACAAGAAACAATTTTAAGTGGGACACAAGCCTGCATCCAACTCAAGCAAACAAGACGTACAACACAAAGTGAAAGGTTCAGGCAAGTTTTTTTTTTTGTTTTTGACAAATTTGTCATAGAACAAACATAATATACAGTAAACACCATTACACAAAGATTAGGGCATTTTAAACAGGTGTATATGGTGTACAGAGTGTCAACTGTGTTTTGATCCCTTAAGAGGATGCTGGGGTCATCTTCAGGACATTTTAATAAGCAAGCCTGTTTATATATGACTAAATTGCCTGGGTAAATAGCCAGGCTGTTCAGGAGGCAACCTTGAGAGGGACCAACGTGGGGTCTAGCGAAGTAAATACGAGTAATAACGTATCGAAGGGCTGAGACCGGATAGCAAGGTTCGATAATCCAGTTTAAAGCAAGGCGCAAATTGCGGTTGCGAGTAAGATTCCTGGGCCAGTGCGGTGAAGAAGTTCCTGAGTGTACATAAAATGATGTGAACCGAGCCGCAAGTGCGGTCTCAAGTCGGGGTTCCGGAACGATGCGTCTCTGGTCGTCAGTGCATCACAACATGATGGTCTTTTGTTTCTACTTCTTAATTTATTTTACTCACTGTAGCAGTTGTCCCCTTCTATCTATCCATCTATCTATCTCTCGTCCTCTGTCTCTTCCTTTCTTCCTTGTTCTTTTTTCTTTCCTTTCTTTTTCTCTTCTTCTCTCTTTCTTTAAGGTACTTTTTGTTTCTGTTCAATACAACTAACTTTTGGTATCAATTTAGTAGAAGCTATTCATTGGTTGGTTTTCGCTTACCCAGGATTTATGATATTCAATCTATTACTTATGCTATATATAATATATTGTTCCTGCACTTTTTCTGACTTCATTATTTTTCTGATATGTACTCTATTTTTGAGTCCGTATTTATTCAACTTTTCACTTATTTATTGATCACTATACTCTGTTGTATTGCATTTTATTATTTTATAATTGTCTGAATTCTTTATCTTTTAAAAATAATAAAGATATTGAACAAAAAATAATACTACAAGGCCCTGAATTTTAAGATAAAACTGAGAGTGACCTTACTAACCAGACACGACTGCTATGAAATGGGTTATTTTTACTGTCTTTTGCACTAGAAAATAAGCAGAACACTCTTAAAGGCAAGTTTACCAGATAACTCCATCACCAAGGGTAAAATGCTTTTGGTCTTTCTTTTACACAGCATCGTATTGAGGTTAAGTGAGTCAGAACTTCAATACCCAGAATTCATTCGATTGTCAACATCTGGCACTGAAGACCTGTCACAGTTTTCTGCAAACCTTGCTTACATGCAGAGCATGTGCACGTGTGAATATCGCACCGCGTTTCTCGCTACACTCCATTCCAAGGCAACGCTCGGCATGCAGTAGCTTTGCTCACCAAGGATGCTATACACAGCACAGCAGCATATACAGTACTGCATATTGTGCACACAGAAGAGTGCAGTGTTCCTGACACATACAAACGGGTCAGAACATGGGAGCCCAACCAGTGATAGAAGAAAACAGTCATGCACCACACCTGTTGCACACCTTTAACAGTACCTACAATACCTACGATTTATTTCTGAACTTCTAGGAATTGTTAAAGGTGATGGTAGCATAGGTTTATTATGAACCGATGCTACCATCTTCGCCAGACAGCTCCCGATTGTTTTCTTTGCAATATAGTACTCCCAGCCATGATGAGCACAACAGGAATCCTAGTACCAGAGTGCAACGCAAAAACACAGAGCTGGTAAATTCCCCCACTGGGTAAAATATCTTTGATACAACGATTAAAATTATATGGGATTTGCTGACCCACGCTTTTAATAATGCTGCTCTGCCTACCGGAAGGAAGCTGACTTTTTAAACTGCAGTGAACTTTCAAATGCCTTTGCGAATCTATGCACTTGCCTTGACATTCAAGTGGCCAATAAAAGCCATGCTTAAGAACACATTGCTCCGTTTCTTTTTAGTGGCCCCCTTCACTCTTAATACACCTCAAATAAGCTGTGAAGTCCCTAAATTTAAGAAATATCAGTGCTTAATTTGTGGTGGAACCGGCCATGATTTATTCTTCAGCATAATTTGGCCCAGAGCAAGAGAGAGAAAGAAGAGAAAAATCAAGTCCAAAATACGAAAACAATGACCAACGTGCGAATCAAAAATAGAGAGGAACTTGCAAGAGTGAGACAAGTAGAGGTGGCAATCAATCACTTTTTACAGGCAGGCAACAGGACTCGAAGGGCTCTGAAAGGAACCAGCATAGATCAAAAATATACTTACCCACGCTTCCTCGTCCTATGCTCCTGTTTCTTCTAGAATGGAGTCCGCGCGAGTCCTCCTGGAGCCTCAACCAACTCCCCTCCACGATTCCAGAGTCAGACTCTGGGGAAAGGAGGTGGAATGTTCTAGAGAGGCACCAGCCGTGGTCGCTAGTAGGAGTAACTGCATGGCGGTGAGTGGGGAGTGGCAGGGTGGGGCTAGTAAACTATGGATTACGGAGGTTTACAGTTAAGTTAACATATAAATTAATAAAACGAATTTCGTTGCGTGCACTGCATCGCATTTGGGGATGCAATTCGTTTTATTAATTTATATGCTAATTTACCTGTAAACCTCCGTAATCCATAGTTTAATACCCCCCACCCTGCCCCTCCCCCTCCCCACGTCACCGCCCTGCAGTTACTCCTACTACCAACCGCGGCTGAGAGGCACGCTCCACTGCATCAAAATGATTGCTGTTCTGTGCTGACATTATTAGGAAAATCTCACAGGCAGAGGCAGTACTCTACAACATCTACAGCGTACATGTTTCTATAAAACTGAAACATGCTCACTGTATCTGTTTAAAGCATGTGACCTGGCTTCCGTGATGACATGCACTGTCTCTAAACCCTCGCTTAGTGACACTGTTTTGGGAAGCCCAGGCTGCAGCCTGAAGTGCCCAAGTGCAATCGATCAGAGAGAGTGGGGTTCATCAAGGAGGAGGAGTGGCCCTACGCTCCGGCAGGCCACAGATTCAAGGGCTTAAATCAGACAAGCCCTGCAAATCCTGCGACATGCTCATGCGCAGTAAGTGCCTGAGCCTGTCCATGCTTTGACTGCCTGACCCTCGCGCAGATCGAGGGTCAGAAGCTATGCTGATTGCTGAGCAAGCAACACTTACTGCAGGTAGGATCTATGTAATTTAAAAAAAAATAAAAGAAGCAAGAATTATGGGTGCATAGCCCCTACGCCCTTTAAAAGAAACTGCCCCTGGCCAATACCGTCTACTACAAAAATTACCCAGACTAGCCCTGAGTAAGACCCAGATATTCGTCTATAGGACTGAAAACCCTTTCCTACTTGCCAGAGCCTTATTCATGAACACCTTAATCATCGCGGGCTATGGTGTCATACTCAACAAAAAACTCAATCTACTCTCCCACATCGATTCCATTGCAATGTCTGCTCGATACCAACTGCGCCTTCTGTGGGGGATTCGTCGCTTCTTCCCGGAGCACGACCTCAAAACCCTGGTCCAATCGCTGGTTCTCTCCAGATTGGACTATTGCAACTCTCTTCTTACTGGCCTCCCCAAATCCCACCTGTCCCCCTGAAGTCTGTTCTCCATTCAGCAGCTCGTTTCATATTTGGGGCCAAAAGAAGCGACCACATCACACCCATTTTATCCATCCTCTGTTGGCTTCCCATCGAGGCAAGATCTATCTACAAGACTGCCTGTATCACCCACAAAGCCTTGCACTCCTCCTTCCCTCGCTACCTGGCGAATAAACTGAAACTCTCTGGAGGCTCCAGACCATCACGCAATGCAGAAAATGTATTGCTTGAACCTCCCACTTTCAAGAAGGAAAGATCGATGGCCCAATCCTTTTCAGGCAACGCGGTGAGAAGCTGGAACTCACCTCCGCCTCATCTCCGGACCACCACCTCCTCCCAGGCCTTCAAAACTGACCTCAAAGCTCTCCTCCTTCAAAGACACTTCCAAATTTAATTCACGCCCTCTATTTTCTGAAGGAAGTCCTTCCATTATAGGAAATTCTTTTCTCCATGCCTATAGAAGTGCCTTCCCAGTGTGTTCTTATGTTTTGAGTGTCTGCCATTTAGTGCAGTATTATACCTTCGACTTGTACTTTGTACTCTTTTGTAACATGCACACGTCACCTTTCCTTTTGTAACGTATCATTTGCTACCTCTTGTATTTTGTTTGCTTTTGATACATGCACAATTGCCACCATTGCCTCATGTAACGTAACGTTTGTTTTAGTGTTTTGAGTGTCTGCCATTTATTGCAGTTTTTTACCTCTACGTGTACTTTGTATGCTTTTGTAACCTGCACATGTCACTTTTTACTTTTGTAACGTATCGTTTGCTACCTCTTGTATTTTGTTTGCTCTTGATACATGCACAATTGTCACTATTGCCTCATGTAACGTAACGTTTGCTTTTGTAACATGCTCACTTGTAATTTTTCTCCTCATGTATCATCATTGTTCCTATTGTGAAGCGCTCTGACACCTTCAGGTAAAGTTTGCGCTATATAAAAACGCATTAAATAAAATAAATGAAATAAAAAATGTGTCAAAGCCAAGGTCTTTGTCACTATGAAGGGAGATGACAGGCTGATTAGCTGCCAACAATCGAAAGAGCTTAAACTTATGGCATTCATAAAACAAGTGCACACGCACCAAGTAGACAAACATGTTTTTGAAGGTCTAGGCTGCATGAAAGACTACATCGTCAATCTACAAATAGAATAATCAGTCACGGCCAAGGTCCTGAGGCACCACCATCTCCCATTCCACCTGAGGGAACAAGTCGAGGGGAAATACCCACAGCTCCATGGGTCGCACCTATGGTCATCGCCCTGAAACCGAACCAACCTTGAGCTGTGAGGCTCTGCATAGATATGCAGATCCCCAGCCAAGCATTCAAGAGGGAGTGCCACCTCACCCTATCAATGGATGACATTATCGCAGCCCTTACTGGTGTCAAGCGGTTTGCCATGGTTAATCTCAACTCAAGGTACCATCAACACCTCCTCGACCCTGCCAGCAGGTACATCAAAATGGTTTCAACCCATCTGGTGCTCCAATGATAAAAAAGATGAAACCTCTGAATCTTGTCCACTGCTGAAGTTTTCCAAAATGCAATCAAGAGTCTGGGCTGTCTGGAGTTCTCAACATCTGCAATGAAATTCTTATTTACTTCAAGTTGCAAGAACAACACCTCCAACACATCCACATCATCCTGCAGAGGATGGCAGACAGAAGAGTCTCTGTAAACAAATTCAAGGGCTCATTCTTTGACCGCAGCTTCTTAGCAGAAAGAATAAACGTAGACCTCAAGAAATCTGCGGACATCCGTCAAGCCCCTGGACCGGCATCAGTCACAGAAGTCAGAAGCTTCTTCGGAATGACAATCTACTGCAGTTGCTTCATCCTTAATCTAGCACACTCTGTGTACCATTAAGCGCCCTAATGAAAGCACACTCCAGAAGGGAATGAGGCCCAGCTCAAGAAGAGGCGTTTTGGAAAATCAAAAACTGTACCACTTTATGAGATCATCAAGGTGTACTTCAATCCTGCCCTGGAAATGGAACTTCTAGTAGACATCGGCCTTGCAGCAGTGCTGGTGCACAAGCAACACCAACACTAGTAAAGGCCGGTCACTTTCGCCAGCAGGGTGCTCCCGGATGTTATAGCAAGAAACACACAAATTGAGAGGGAGGCCCTTGCAATAAAGTGTGGCTGTGCCCATTTCCATCTGTAGCTCATGAGACCAAAGTTCAGAGGAGTGACGGGCCATAAGCCCTTTGTGCGCCTATTCTGGGGCACATCCCAGCACCCATTATTCTGCACAAAAAAGTGGGTAATCCAAATCCATGAAAATCAGTTTGACGTATACTGCAGATGAGGATTAGAGAACCTGGTGGGCTTCTTCTCCCAGCACCCGCAACTCAAAGCCATTGAGGCAGCACTGCAGACAGAAGCCACAGAACAATATGTCAAATTCGTCTCTCAGACAGCATGGCTGCAAGCTCTCACCCTCTTAAAGTTCATACAGGCATTGATGCATGATATTTGTCTCAACAAAGTAATTGAAGCCATCTGACAGAACAAGCTGATGGTCAGCAAGTTAGAGTAAGTGGCCCATGACACCCTTGAACGCCTGTGGTGGGTCTGAGCAGAATTAACTGTGATAGGCGAGGGGATGGTCCTTTGAGGAAAAAGGACTGTAGTGCCCAGAAGCATGCAAGATGTTGTGGTTTCATTTGCACACCTAGGCCATCATGACACAGCAAACAGGAAGGCCAGACTGAGGGAAAACCTAAGGGATATTGGAATGGATACCCATGTATACACACTAGTCACCCAGTGCCTCCCACGTCAGCTGAATGGTGAAGGAAGACATGCCTGCTTCCATCATCTTTGAGCACCCTAGTACTGCCCATTCGATGCTAGTCAGCATAGACTGTGGGAGTTTTCCAGACTTGTCTTCATGGAAGCATACTCCAAGTTCCCTTTAGTTGAGCTTGTGAGATCGCCATCAATTAACCATACAATGCCAGCATTTGAAAAAAACATTTGTCTCTTTGGTCTGCTGACTGTCATCAAATTTGACAATGGACCCTGTTTCAAGGAAGAATATTCCAGGATTACCTCCAGGGTCTTGACATAAGTCATTGACACATAACCCCATAGTGGCATCAAGCCAACGGAGATGTAGAACAGTCCATGTGCACTACCACAAAGGTACTCCAAATCAGCCTAGACAGAACAAATAACCTGAATGGGGACTCCACAACTTCCTTCTAACATACTGTATCATGTTTCACTACGTCACAAAGGGCCCTCTGGCCTCACTCATGTTCGAAAGAAAGCTCAGAGGAGTGTTTCCAACCATACCAACGTGGAGACCTCAGAAAAAGGATTGCCAGGAAAGCCAGAGGAGAGGGCTCAAAATAACCAATGCACCAATATTCCCCAACAGGGCATCGACCCTCAACATCAGAGAGGCGACACAGTCATCCTTAAAATAGATGACCAGATGAATTCAAAACACCCCCACGAGAAGGGAAAATGGATAATAATAAAGAAACAAGGAACCATGATAATTGCACAAAAGGGAAGAGAAGAGGTGACAAAATGATTAATGCATGATTCCAGACTAATCTCCTACTAAGTGAGTATGATGCTGTCTACATTTCTGACCTCCTGGACGTTCAGTGAATGTTGTCCTGGTAGACCTAACAGCCTTTAGTGTTGTCTTCCCCAAACATTTTTCCTTTTCCTCTTATGTTTGCTGAATTTTGTTTTCGATGGCTTTAGTATTCTATGCACCTTACCACTGCTAACCAGTGCCAAAGTACCTGTACTCTCTCCTTAGAACATAGCTATGGTGGAGTCACACAAGTGCACGAAACAAAATAGCCGCCACTTGATGGCTCTCAGCAAAGTCCGATTTATCGACAATAAAGTTGCGTTGTTTGGTAGATAGTACCTGTTAAGTTGCTCTTCGAGGGTTAAGTAAGGCAGGAGATTTGTGTTGGTGTTGTTCCTGGATCGTTTCTTGCTGACTTTCAGGGGTTCTTCCTGCTCCAGCCTTTCATCATCAGGCAAGAGTATTGCTGGCCAAGTTTTTTTTCAGGAGGGTGGACTTCCTCACAGAAAAGGACACAACTTTGGCCTAAACCACACCAACAGTTAGTTTTAGCTGCTGCATAGACTCTTCTTATAGAGCTTGTCACTCATTTCCTTCTTATCATCATTTAAAGCTGCTTTTTCCACACTTGCTGATTATTTATTGAAATGAATGGGAAAATGTGCATGTTGCTTCCAACAAAAGCAAACAAAATATTTCTCCTCCATCAGTCAAGTCAAAAATTGTGGAGCCTGAGGAACCTTCTTTTATCTACTTCATTAGAGGAATTACAAGCTGTTTGTTTCAAAACAGAACATATTCATCAGAAATTAAAAATATGTGCAAAGATATGGCTGAACGTTCTGTGAAGGTTTCTGACAATGCAATTAAAATTCAGGATAATAAATCCAAAATTGATGGTTTGATGCATTTTACAGCAATACCAATGAGTAGTCTGTTGCTTGACTTAGACTATTCTAATACACAGTACAACCTGCGTATTTTTAATTTGTCAGAGGACGTTGAGGGAAAAACTGCAAAAAGTATTTAGAAAAATTGCTACTGGGTTGTATACATATTGCTTTTCCAGAGAACTTTGAAATTGATAAAGAACATAGAATTCCTTCTCATCATAATCCTAGTAATACCAAACCTCGTCAAATGATTGTCAAGGTTTTGCGTCATCATCATTTGGTGAGGATCCAGAAAGCAGCAAGAGAGATTCCATATTTAATGGTTTATGGTCATAAATGTTTTCTTCACCAACATTTTGCTAAAGAACCTGTTAGAATACGCAAGGATGCAGTCCGTCACATTGCATTGGCCCACAGACCGACTGACAGCTTTTGACAGGCTCAAGGAGCACGTTGGGCTGTCGGACAGTTTGCAGCCCCCACATTGGATGCGGTGCCTTCTTAGGCACCGCCATAGAGATTACCATCCACCTTTCCACCAGCCATTTCATGTCAGTTCTTCCGACGTGAAAAGGCTGGTGGAAAGGGGTTGTGATATGTTATTTATTAATATATTTTTTAGATATGTGTGGTTTACCCAAGATTCCTCAGCCAGTTAGAGATAAGGCAGATCTGCCAATTACATTAGAAGAAGTCATTCATCTATTAAATCCCTTAAATTGCTTAAATCGCCTGTTCCAGATGGCATTCCTGCTGAATTTCATAAAGAATTTTCTCTTCATCTCTCTCTTCATTTACTCAAATTGTTTATTCATTTTGGTAACACAAGTTCAAACCTAACATGGGTCTCACAAATTTCTCAAATTATCGGCCTATTTCCTTAATTAATCAAGATTGTAATCTTTATGCAAACATTTTGTCAGCCAGTTTGGCCTCCGTGATTGATACTATCGTTCATATTGACCAATCTGGTTTCATGAAAAATAGGCATTCAGTAAATAATGTAAGATTATTATTCCATGCTATTGAAAATGGTCCTTTTTCAATGATGCCATCTGGTATTTTAGCATCAGATGCGGAAATGGCATTGGGTAAAGTTAATTGGCAATATATTTTCTGTACCTTATCTGCTTTTATCATTATGGTTTCTTGTTTATAAATATGATTTCTGCTCTTTACTTTGGTCCTTCCGCCAAGCTTTTTATTAATGGTTATATTTCTAATACATTTTTCCTTTTTAGGGGTACCAGATAAGGTTGCCCCCTATCACCTTTGCTTTTTCTTCATGCTATTGAACCTTTGCTTATTGCCATCAGGAATTCTGTGGAAATTGAAGGTCTCCTCATAAATAATGTTCCTGTTAAAATGTCCACATATGCATATGATGCACTCTTGTATATTGGAAATCCTGAATTCTCCATTCCACCTCTATTAATGCTAATAAAAAAAGTACTCTATGATTTCAGGATATACTCTAAGTACAAATAAAACAGAATTATTTCCTTTGAATGTTTGTTGTGTCCCAGATATGCTACCCAACAAAGAAATAGTATGGAAAAAGGATAAACTTAAATAACTTGGTATTTTATTTTCTCACCCCATTAAACATTGAATTGTGATTATATTGTCTATCATATAAAAGAAAAATGTCATAAATAGTATGCTTTACATTTATCTTTGTGGGGTTAAATTGATTGTATTAAAATGGTCATTGCCCGAAAAGTTTTTTATCTTCGTTCTATGGGTTGTACGACGGACAACGCAGGTAAAAACACCGTATGCCTTTGCCAAGCATTTTTTACCGCGCATGTTTTTACCACAAACATGCTTTTAAAATGCATGTCATTACCACACATTGTTTTTATATATAAAACCAATGTATGTGTGGGGGAGACCTCCCCACACCATGCAAATTACCTTAAATGCATGGTAAAGGCATGTATTGCAAAGGCATGCACGTGGTAAAAATATGCGTGCCAAAGAATATGTGGTTAAGGCACAACGAGGTAATAACCTCGTTGTAAAGGCTGTTTCCCCTTTTTATGATACCTGTTCAACATCCTCTTCACTTTTTTCAAAATGTAGATAAACTTATTTCTAAGTTTACTTGGAATAATAAATCTCCTTGCGTAAGTTATAATAAATTAACAAGCACTTGCAATGCAATCGGTCTTGTCTTCGGGACCCTATATGTATTTAGCTATGCAGCACATTAGCCTGTGTGCTGAAACATCTACTGTTCTTTTAACATGGAGGAAAAGTAAGCACCAAACTGCGTGACATGCTAGGTATGGAAACACATGGAGAGAAATATTGCCTTTCAGCGGGAAATGGTATAGTCCAAAGCTCTGTTTTTAATATAAAAGCAGGGCCTTTGGTGGTCATATCACTGAAAATACAAGAATTGAAAAAAATATTATTGTCTACTGGTGGTCATGGAAGACAATTTCTATGGACTGGAATCTAGAGAATGCTAAAGTGATTCTAGTATTTCACTGACCTCTGCTGGTCGTTTTCTATCAAGAAAGTTAAATAGAGGCAGTTGCCAGAAAAATAAAACAAAAGAAACTACCTCAGCAAAAAGCAATTCTGGTACTTTACTGACCTTTGCTGGACGTTTTCTATCAAGACAGTTAAATAGAGGCAGTTGAACAGAAAAAAAAGTCCGTAAGCAGAAGTAGACAAGTCCTAGAGCTGATCTTCAGAGCCCACAAAGCACATACACATATAAGTATATACTAAAGTATCTATGCTAAAGTATATACTAAATTATAAATTGAAAACCCCAGCACACGTAAATTTCAACTGAAAGTTTCAGAAGTAATAACATATAAAGCACAATAAGTCAATCCATTTCTTTCTGTTTCTTTCCTTCTTTTTTAATTGGTCTTCACGTTCTCAGTTAATAAGCCGTTCCCAAGCCAACAGGTGTTTCGTCACCTCAGTAAAGTTGTACATGCGACTTGATCACGGCTAGGTAGAGAATAATATGATATTTTCTGTTTTACATTACTTGTTACTCGCAATCATTTGCTAATACTAAAACAAATGTGCTCCCAGGGGAATTGGAATGGATCGCGGTGCCAATTACAAGTAAGCACCTAGTAGTCTAATATTCGATCATGCATATAGTGCCATTAGTGACATTAAAATCAAAATTCTGAAAATTCACACATTTATGGAAACAGCAGAAACACATATTTACTAGTGCTGAAAGGTGAAGAGTGCACGTGACAATGATTGGCTATGTGATAAGAGTTATATTCTATGTGGATCGTAGCACTAGTATTACTCATTCCAATCCTAAAACGTCACCCAGTGACAGAAACCAAAACACCACCTCTGTTGTAAAAACAGATCTCAATGTTATTATTGTTTCAAAAATTACCACTAAACAGAAGAACTCACTGACCTGAACAGAATCGGTGTATATAGATCTGTGCGGAGAACAAAGGATGGAAAAACCCAGAGGGTGTATATTACACACTGGATATATCCCTATACTTTCAATGATGACAAGCTAAAAACTTGCGTAGTAGTATATAACCTTCTGAAATTTCGTAATTTTATACCTACTTGAAGTTAGGCGATAATTCCAAGCCACACTACTCCTGTGGCGTGAGGGGAAATCCCAATAAGGACTGTAAGGCCGGTTTCTATTGAGTTTTTGTTAATTTGCAAATAAAATCCAAATCTAATGAAGGGATGGGCAAAACAAAAAACGAAAACGGCCTAGTTTTAGTATAAAGCGGTAGGGTTGCTCTGAAAAAGTATCCACCATTATGTATTTGCAAATTTTGAGAAAACCCCCGGATTACCGTGCTCTAACGCGTAACAAAACGGCGTATACCCTCGGTTGTCTTTACCTGTAAAAAGTTGAAGATCGAGCCGCCGATACGTGCACTCCCTTCCTCACGCCGGACTCCAAAATGCGAGTGCCGGCGTGTATCCAAGCCTCTCACTTTGTTAATCTGGAGAGTCACGTGATCACGTAACCCGTGCGTGATCACGTGTGTGGTTGGGCAGCACAGCCCCATCTTAGAATGTGCAATATACAGTTGCAATTTAATATTTGTGGTATCGTAATGCCCCCAACCTAAAAGAATAATCGGCCATATTCCCATAATTTCTCTTTAATCCATTTCTCAAAATTATCGGCGGAATAGATGCAGCATTAATTCAGAAACGCGGGTTGCTACACCATTTATAGTAGTGTATAAAACAGATAAAGTGTCTATACGTTATTAATGTAGGTTGTATTAGAAAAGATAAACTATTCATATGGCTAAAGTTCCATTTAGTAGCGGGAAAGTTTGCCCTATCGATACCGGCTATTGTTAAAATGGCGGCCATATTAGAACTGGTAATCCTCCCGTTAAAGTATATATTAGTCCAATGTAGAAGGGTGTTCTACACGAGCATTAAAACTATCAGAATGCCTTTTCCAAAATCTAGTAATTGAGTCCATACTCCTTATTTATAAAATATAGCACGAAAATATCCAAGCACTAAAAAGAAGAAACCTGTGGTCAGTTTCTGGATAAAATGTCCAGTCTGTGTTCTCCGTATATTGTGGGAAACATAATTGTTTTGTATAAGCCCAGAGGATACTTGCATAAGTTTTTTAATGCATAAAATTCTTCTTAATGTCTGGACACTGCCAAAAGGGATTTAACTCAATTCAATAAGTAGGGATCAAAGAAAACTGTCCCTGCAGTCAAATTATGTGTGTGCACCTTTCTATAAAGTTTGTAGATGGTCTGTAGTGGCTATTGTGTATAAGTGACATCATTATTTGTGACTCATATTAACACATACTCGCAAGTATAATCTTGATTTAAGTTACTTCATATAATAATAGTATTTTTGTACATCTGATCTCATCCATATTGTTAATTACTCATATAAACATCACCTGGAAATGTAGTCTTTACTTGAGTTACTGTAAACGCCATTTAAATTTTATATATGCATCAGATCACATCATGATTAAAAGATGCATTCAGTATGTTATTGCACAAAAGTACTCAGCCTATAGTTCTTATTTACCTAGGAAATATTGCATCTCGTTGTCATCATTCATCCCAACATCTGTCGTCCGTAATTTGAGAATCCAAGAAGCCTCATTCCTGCGTAACCTCAGTTCTCTATTACCTCCCCTTGGGTTCCTCCAGGTTTGCTCTATTCCATAAAAGGAAAAGTCTTTATGTTGGCCCTGTGCATGGCATTCTGCAATGTGTGTCGCAATGGGATACCTGAGATCTCCCTGTTTGACCGCCCTCATGTGTTCCCCAATTCTCTCCCGTAATGGTCGTATGGTGCTCCCCACATATTTTTAAGTGCAAAGGCATTCAATTATGTAAACTACAAAATTGGTGCTGCAGTTTATGTTTAAGGTGATTCTGTAGCGTTTGTTGCCCGGGCCTGTGAAGTCTACCTTTTTACTGTTAGTCCATTTGCATACTGAGCAATGTCCGCACCCATAGAATCCCACCGTGCGTGTTGTCAACCAATTATCATTAGTTTTTGGTGTGGGATAACTGGGGCTCAAGAGGTTCCTGAGACACATTCCTCTCCTGTACGTTATTTCTGGTCTATTGTTGATAGAACCTGCCAGGGTTACGTCTTCTCTCAGAATATGCCAATGTCTGTTAAGAATTTTGGTCAATACAGTCGAGAGATTGTTGTAATTCGTAACAAATCTGATTTTGTTGTCACTTTTCTTTTTATTAGCAGTGTCTTTTAGAGTTGTTTTTCTCTTCATCTTGTCTATCCTTGTTTTAGCTTTTTCTAGGGTGCGTTTGTCATACCCCCTTTGTTTAAAACGGCGAGTCATTGCTTCAGTACAGGTTTTAAAATCAGATTCTATACTGCAGTTGCGTCTAGCTCTCACAAATTCTCCGTAAGGGATAGCGTTAATCTGATGAGAGGGGTGTGCGCTAGATGCATGTAGAATTGCGTTACTGGCTGTATTCTTACGTTATAGTCTGCTGTGTATCTGGATATCCATCACATATAGTTCTGTGTCCAGAAATGTTATTTTTTCTCTACTATGTTTGTATTTGAATCTGATGTTCCAGGTGTTGCTGTTGAGATGATCTACAAATTCAACCAATTTGTCAGTGTCCCCTGTCGAAATCATCAGACAGTCATCGATGTATCTGCCCCAGAATAAAATGTAGTCTGACCAAGTAGCTCCTGCTGGGCCCCAGATCCAAATCTCCCCCAGCCAACCCATGAATAGGTTGGCATACGAGGGAGAGAACCTGGAACCCCTGGCTACTCCCTGTTTCTGGCGGTACCATTTTTCTTTAAATAAAAAGACATTATTATATAGGATGCGTTTTATCATCTTGATCAGCATTTCCGTGTGTTCCCACGTGCTGGCTGACCTCGTACTTAAGATCTTTCTAATAGCCTTGAGTCCACACTCTCTCTTGATACTCGTATAGAGTGCGGTAACGTCTAGTGTTACTAGTGTCATGTCATTTTCCCATGTTATGTCTGATAAGAGCCCCAAAATGTGTTTGGTATCCCGTATAAATGACGGTAGGTTATTCACCATCGGTTTGCGGAAAATATCTACATATTCTGATATTTTTTCCGTGGGGCCCTCAATCCCTGAAATTATGGGTCTCCCAGGTGGAAAGGGTAGATTTTGTGTATTTTAGGGAGCGTGTAAATACATGGCCGTTTTTGTTTTTGTTTTGCCCATCCCTTCATTTGATTTGGATTTTATTTTATCAACAATCGACTCTCCTTCCACGTGCCCGAAAGAAACCTCCGGTCAAAGAACCTCGCCCTGGCAGAAGTCCCTCGCATCCGCAGAACCAGAACAGGCAGGAGGGCTTTCTCCTTCATCGTGGCAAAAACATGGAACACGCTCCCTGTGAGCCTCAGACGCTCCCCTAACCTGGAAACCTTCAGGAAGGACCTCAAGGCCTGGATCTGCAAGTGACACGGAGCAGCGGATCTCCCCTCCCTCTAGCGCCTTGAGACCCTCACGGGTGAGTAGCGCGCTTTAAGCCCACTGATTGATTGATTGGTTGATTTGCAAATTAACGAAAACTCAATGGAAACCAGCCTTAAAGTCCTTATTGCGATTTCCCCTCACGCCACAGAAGTAGTGTGGCTTGAAATTATCGCCTCACTTCAAGTAGGTATAAAATTACGAAATTTCAGAAGGTTATATACTACTATGCAGGTTTTTAGCTTGTCATCATTGAAATTATAGGGATATAGCCAGTGTGTAATATACACCCTCTGGGTTTTTCCATCCTTTGTTCTCCACACAGATCTATATACACCGATTCTGTTCAGGTTAGTGAGTTCTTCTGTTTTGTGGTTATTTTTGAACCAATAATAACATTGAGATCTGTTTTTACAACAGAGGTGGTGTTTCGGTTTTTGTCACTGGGTGACGTTTTAGGATTGGAATGAGTAATACTAGTGCTACGATCCACATAGAATATAACTCTTATCACATAGCCAATCATTGTCATGTGCACTCTTCACCTTTCAGCACTAGTAAATATGTGTTTCTGCTGTTTCCATAAATGTGTGAATTTTCAGAATTTTGATTTTAATGTCACTAATGGCACTATATGCATGATCGAATATTAGACTACAAGGTGCTTACTTGTAATTGGCACCACGCCACTCCAATTCTCCTGGGAGCACATTTGTTTTAGTATTAGCAAATGATTGCGAGTAACAAGTAATGTAAAAAATAAAATATCATATTATTCTCTACCTAGCTGTGATCAAGTCGCATGTACAACTTTACTGAGGTGACGAAACACGTGTTGGCTTGGGAACTGCTTATTAACTGAGAATGTGAAGACCAATTAAAAAAGAAGGAAAGAAACAGAAAGAAATGGATTGACTTATTGTGCTTTAAATGTGATTACTTCTGAAACTTTCAGTTGAAATTTACGTGTGCTGGGGTTTGCAATTTATGATTTCTTGTTGCATTTGCCACAAAATCCAGAGAGGCGGGTGGTTCTCTTTAACCTTTAATCACCGCCATAATCAAGGTTACTTTTCAGAATACCTGGTGGAATCACCTATAGGTGCCTTTAACCTATTACCTATACCACCATATCTAGTATCATATATACTAAAGTATATACAAGAGGTCTCGAATGCACGACCTAAAAATGACTAAAAACAATAGGGGCTTTGGTTTACCTGATTTCTCTAAGTATCATAAAGCGTCTATTTTAAAACAGAGTTCCTTATGGTTTCAATATTCATAGCCTTCTAATTCACCTCATGGCTTCTTATGGTACAAAGTTTGATTTTGCCATTTCCTCTACCTACTCTTATCACTATGACCAATTCATCAGCCTTGTTAAAAAGATCTACAATAAAATCTACTAAATTGATATTACAGGATTTGGATGATTTTCCAATTTTCGATTTCATATACCTAAATTTATTATTATGATATTATCCTTTCATAAAGCTAGCTAAACATCCTACATTTTGACAATCTTGGTTTAAGGCTAGTATTTTTTTCATTTAAAAGCTATTTATCATAATAATGCTCTTTTGACTTTTGATGAACTACATCAAAAGTTTCCTTGCTGCCATCGGATATTTCTAAATATGAGCGCTTATGTAATTCAATCCTTCATTCATTTCCAAACGATTTTTCTCTAAAGGTTACTTCAGATTTAGAAATGTTCATTCACACAATTGCCTCATAATCACATATCGCTTTTTGCTTTTTTTAATAAAAATTTGATTAAATGGGACATTATTAAAATGTTCTCATCATTTTGGAACAATGAACTAAATTTATCAACACTTCAGGTCACATGGAAGAAAATTTTGATGAATAGTATATTTGAATGGTTACCTGTCTCTCTGTATCAAACACATTCCTTTATACTATTTAATTGTTTATGGTCACCTTTAATATTGTTGAATGCAAAACTTTTAGATTCTCTAACTGTTGGAATTGTGATATGAATGTAGGCTCTTTACGCCATATGCTTTATGAATGTCGTAGTGTTCAAAAATATTTCCTATCACAGATGGATTGTCATTTGACATAGGGGCTCATTAGGATGTCGGTCGGAAAGCCTCCGACCGTAGGTCGGAGGCTTTCCAACCAACATCCTTGGTTTAAAGCCCGACTGCCAAATTACAATGTAGGCGGTCAGTGTTTAAACAAGCTAGTCGTACTAACAGGCTTCTGAGGGGCTCAAGGAACCCATCAACCAGTTGGAGGCAGCACTTAATCCCCTATGGACGGCGTTTCAGCTGTCGGGATTATGAAGTTGGTTTCCGACAGGCTTTTCTTGTCGATCTTTACGACATGAAAAGCCTGTCGAAAAGTTACTTTGGGGGCCCCTATGCCTCCGTGGCCTCCGGTTAGGAGCCTGGGGTGCACCTATGGTGCCCTCTCATAAATACCTGAACGTTACGGTACAGGGATTTAAAAGCAATCCCATATTTCTATGGGAGCTTGTGCTGCGGCTGGTTTTCGACCGCTGCTCAAGCTCCCATAGGGAAATGGGAGTTTGCGACCACACCATGTGCAGTCGCATTGTATTAGGGTGTTTGGAACCGCCGACCTACAATCGGTCGGTTTCCACACCGGAATGGTGTCGGTCATAGTAATTAGTGCCATAGTGATTTGTAAATCATCCTTACTTAAAACAAATATGTCAGTTAACAATGCAGCTGTTTGATTTTTTTTTATTTCTACAGCTTAAAAATCAAGTACTAACAATTAAAAAATGTTTCCTTGGACCTGATTATGATGTTGGGCAGACTGTGATGCAGAAGCAGGACAGCCCTACTAGGAATCAGAGGTCCCACTGGCCACATTACGATGCGAACGACTTCATGGCTGTCGCAATGTCTATATTTTGTATTAGGCCATGTGCTGCGGGCTGCAGCACATTCCACAATGCAAAAAACCTACATTTTTAAAACATCCCTGCACTATGTGGTAGGCACCGTACGGTGCCTGCCACTTGGTGCAGGTATGTTTAAGGGGTCACCATAGGGGAGGGGCAGGCATGAAGGGGGACACGCAAGGGTCCCTCAAACTCCCTTTCTGCCTGCCTTTTCATGGCGGGTTAACCACCATGATCTAGGCCCTAAACAGGCCATAGGGCAGGGTGCATTGTATTTAAAAGGTAGGCCGTGTGCTTTTAAGTTTTACATGTACTGATAGTGAAAAAGACCCATATTTGTTTTTCACTACTGAGGCCTACCTCTCCCATTAGATAACATTGGGTAACCGTATAACATTAAGGGTCTGATTCCGAACCGGGTCGGAAGGGCACCGAACGCGATCCGGCCGGAAAAACTACAAGCCGTACGCGTGTATTCCGCCTGACTCGTACAGCTGTACGAGCGAGCAAAAACGATGCGAGCTACATGAAATTCAACGACCGAGTCGTTTCCGGGTCCAAACCGCTCCGTACATCTCTGTCGTAAGCTAACCGTGGCGTGCAATGGATGCGATTCACGCCCGAGTCAGTATGGTGCACGCGTCGGACAGTCTGTGCGAGTCGGAGTGTCCGGCTCGCAAATCGTCCAGGTGGTTGACTTTGGGGGTCCGTGTCCGACCTCCTGTCACCCGCAGCCCTACGATTCGGACACAGGGGGAGACCCAAGGGTCCCCCCAACACAGGCATGTACGGTGCGGATGGCACCGACGCGTACCCACTGTAGCGGGCACTCTTGCGTGAGACATACCCATTCAGTTATTGGGAGCACATGTACGCGTCGTACAACCGGCTCCCATTGACTTCTATGGGAGTCCTTCCGAACCGAGTCCGGCAGCATATGGCCGCATCGTACTCGCTCGGTCTGACTGCAGGACCCCGGTTTGGTCGGAAAACACTACGGATCCGGCTCGGTAGGAGTGCTTTCCGACCCCGATCGGAATCGGCACCCTAATAGAGCTAGGGTTTGATTGGGAATAGTTGGAAATGTTATGTTTGGTCTCAAAAGAATTGTAATTTAAAATCCTGTTTGATGGTAAAGTTGGATTTCTAACCACAATTCTGAAAATGCCACATTTAGAATGTTAGCATTTTCTTGTCCTAACCATTTGGTGCCTGCAGCCTGTGCCCAGGCTCACATGACTATGAATAATTGGCTGTTGTGTATCCCTCCCAGACAGTGAGACAAAAGAGGAGTAGTTATTGGCAGGGTGGACCATTCTGCACGGATGGGGTGCGCAGAGCTGTTCCCTGCCCCACTTACATTTCAACAGGCTGCCTCTAGCACACTCACAAAGGAACTTGACACCATCCTATTGTCACCTTAGACCACTTTGAGCCTCTGCAGGGGAAGCACTGAATTTTCCAGAACCAGATGTAGGGGTAGCCTAGAGGTTTGTTCCACTTTAAAGGCTAGCACAAGTATAAATACTGGACCCTCTGGCCTGACCTCTGACCACTTCTGGACCTGCGTAGGTCCCAAGAAGGACTGCCTTGTACTTCAGAGGACTGTCCTGCTGCTTGAGGCCTGTTTTCTACTTCAAAGGACTGCCCGGCTGCTTCCAGTGGGCTGCTCTGCTGCTTGAAGTTTGCCATGTACCCTCATAGTACTGCCCTGCTGCTTGAGGCAATCCTGGCTGTTTAATCGCAGGACTACGTGCATGGCTGGCCTCCTGTTTGAGCTACAGGGACAGAACAAGCTCATTAGACTTTGAACCCTGGATTTGGCCTCTGACCCCCAAGTAGTTCCCAACTAATCCTAGACCCTTGGTAGTGATGGCAAATGTGCTTCTCCAGCCAAACCTGATATTTTCTCACCGGAAACTGGCCTTTGAACCGACGGGAAACCTAGACCCGTTCTCCGATCTGCCCAAGGTGCATTGTTGGTTTACCTGACTTTGCGATTGCTCCCACTAAGTTCTTCTCTGAAGCACCAACTCCTGTCCAGCGGTTAATCTCGGAAAGGGTATCCCATACATATACCCCTTGCCCAGAAAAACCCGAAGCCTCATCCGGCTGGAGATATTCTGTTCCAAAAAGTGACAATATCTGAGTATCCAAAGCTTCGCCACAAATTCATCCAATGGTTCCCCGACAACAATGCCTCCTTCTCGGACACCACCAGTTGCCTTGCTCTGCAGAACTTACCTTCTCAGGATCTTTCTTTAAAATGCTTTTTAAGTCCGAATGTAAGCCAAGACAAGGCCCAATTCACCTCGTGTTTCCGAACAGTGATCCATCGCAGTCAGCCATAACACTTGGCATTGGCCCAGTCCTGCAGGACTAGATGCCCGAAGTTGGTGCTCTTAAATTCTAAGTGCTCGTTTTCCCTAAAAAATGAATAACTCCAGTTCTACTGATTGGATTTAATTTGTTTTGGTGTCAACTTATTTATTACATTTTTCTCTTTCGTTCCAAATTGGTGTGGAATGTTTCTTGCATTGTGCTTTCACTTTATTACTGTTTGAATGCTGGATAAATCCTTTACACATTGCATCTAAGTTAAGCTTGACTACATTTGTGCCAAGCTACCATAGCGTTAAGGACATTTTCATTTAGTGACTTTTGTGCTTCACCCCGACAAGGATTGTGGTTGGTTCGTACCCCCCTCAAACAGTAACCCAATTTCCTACATATCCCATAAAATTTCAGCATATGCATTCATTTGCTGCAGGTGTGTGGACCCATCCATACATCGAATCACATTCAAGAGATGTTCAGTGATGTCCCAAGTAGAAATCATATCCTATAGGTGGACCAACAGAGTTTCACTACTCCTTTAGAACTAAGTGAAGTAGTCTCTGCCATTAACCATTACGCCCCAGGACCAGACGGGGTGCCAGCCGACTTTTTTAAATCCCATGTCCTATTATGGGCTCCTGTATTAACAAACGTATTATGGAGCGCTGTTGCTGGTCCTATTCCTAAGTCTTGGAGGTTGGCTATTATAGCCCTCATCTTTAAAAAGTGCACAATGCTTTTATTGATTTAACAAGCGCATTCAATTTAGTTAACTGTGGAAAATTATGGAAAATAATGGAAGACATGCGGGTTGACATGAAACTTCTTAATGTAATTTAATGATTACCATTTAAAAGTTACAGTGTGATTTGGTCCACAAGGTGAAAACACAAATAAGCTTGTCAAGAAGAGTGAGAAAGGAATGCATTTTAGCCCCCTTCATGTTTTTGCTTTATATAAATGGTATAATTAACCATTTAATAAAGTTAGGGAGGGATAAACCTAAAATAGGAGATTAATCAATACTACTACCTTAATGCCGGTCGGAGAGTGTATCTTTTCCATTGCGGCTTGTGCTGTGGGCTGGAGCACAAGCCTCAATAGAAAGTATACACTTAGGAAACATCCATGAACCTTGTAGTAGGGGCTATGGGTGCCTACCACACAATGCATGGCTGTTTAGGTTCCAGGGCTGAGGACCACGGTTCAGGAACCCTACCAGGGGCCCCAAAATACCCTTTCCACCAGCCTTTTCATGTTGGAAGAACCAACATGAAAATTGCAAAAAGAAGTATAGATGGACGGAATGCAGAACAAATCAAAACTTTCACCCCCAGGTCGAGAGATCTGGGTTAAATCCATCATTCTTTTGCTCACCATGCCACCCCAGTTTAGACCTGGCAATAAGCAAATCAGTCTTGACCCTGTGCCTCATGGGAACAGTCCAGCCCGAACTGCCAAGCCAGGTCCTCCCTGGACCGGAAACAAGCATCCTAGGACCGGTTTCGCGGTTTCACATGAAAAGGCTAGTGGAAATGTAGATCGTCATACTCACTGCGGTGCCTAAGAAGGCACCACCTCCATTGTGGGGCATGCAATCAGACCAACTGCCCGACGGGAAGCTGTTAGTTGGTCCGTGCACCTATGTGGTCCGACCGCCCACATCGTAACATGTAGACTGCAAGCCATTCTCAAAAACTCAGGAATTTCTTTTGCCACAAGGAATTTGGTTTACCTTATGTGAAGGATCAGATCGGCATTGCCCCACTCCTCTTGTGGATAAAATTTTGGAAGAGCTCTGAGGCGGCACCGGTAAGGTCATATATAAGTGATTACCTATCAGTAGATAAGGCTAGGAAACCTTGGATTGTATATTTAAAAAGTAGCTTTCAAAACTTGGGCAAAAGTGAAATATTTTCTAAACTTCAAAATCATGGCGCAAACTTGAAGGCCATTGTGAAGCAATGTTTCTTTGAGTTCCGCCAGAATTATAGATTATCAAGAGCGCAGACAATGCAGACCATTGAGAATTAGCTACAGGTGTCAACTGTTGGAAGGTTTCACTGACAAAATATCCCCTCTCAAAATATCGCCCAGCCAAAATAACGTTGTCAAAAATATTGTCCTCCTATTCTTATAATGGTAAGTACAAAAATACAGGTTTTTTTTAAATATATATTTTCTTAAATCTTAAATATATTAAATAGTTACATTAATTTAATAAAAAGGAAATAGATTTAATGTATATTTAAACAAATATAACAATTCAACACATATAGGGCCTGATTACGATGGCAGGGAGACCGCTACCGACAGGCTGTCAGTGGTGGTCTCCCCACCATCGGAACAGGGATCTCTGTCTGCCATAATATAATGTCTTCTGGACGGGCGGCGGTCGTAAACTCCAACCGCCAAGGTCCTGAAAGGCGGTCTGTATCCGACCACCTGTCGGACCTCCCTGTAGTCCCAGAATGGCAGTGGTGCCTGTCAGGCACTGCCGTAGAGATTACAATATCTCTTTCTGCCGGTCTTTCTGTGGCGGTCAACCCGCAGCAAAACGGCAGGTAGAAATGGATTTGGGGGCCCATAGCGGGCACCCTTAAGCCCCTGGGCCAGGGATATAGGCACTGGGGGGCAACTATGGTGCCTCCCTACATATTCCTTCACCATGTGGTAGGCACCACATGGTGCCTGCCACTTAGTGCAGATATATGAGTGGGGTGTCTGTTTTGTCTTGCAGAGCGCAGCACCCATCACAATAAATAACATAGCAATGCGACTGCCACAGTGGCAGTTGCATCATAATTTGCACTGTGGGACCGCCACCTTGTAGGAGGACGGTCCCAAATACGATACAATGGCTGACAGATTGAAGTCCATCTGACATTGTAATGACCCCATATATATTAATATATATATTTACGTATATCTAGTTGAAAACCTATTATAAAACTAATAACTTTAATTTATATTATAATGTCAGAACTCTTAAAATAATGTAATAATATAACAAATAAATATATATATGTAAACATATATGTAAATATATATATACATACCTGGATATGATGCAAGATTGGGCCCAATGTAACCTTCATTCGTCTAAAAAATGTGTGGAAATTCTGGTAAAATATGCGGAGCAAGACAGAGTGACATTGCAAGAAAAGATTGAGACATTAAATGAAGAAATAAATAAACTAGGCAAAAGTGAGGAAATAATGAAACTAAGAGAAGAAATGACAATAAGACTTCGCAAAGAAGAAGATAAAAAAAAAGAACATAAAGCGTTCAAATTCTACCGAGATAGAGTGGATTATGAGACAGGACACATATTCACCTTTTCCAAAAAGTACGAAGCCATGAAAACATCTAATGCCTAAACAAGATAAGAACCGAACAAATACCAAATACCCCTATAAACAGAGGAGGTTACAGCAATACGTCCAATTCAGACTTGAGTTCGGCAATTGAAAGTGAGGCTGAACTTGAAAGTCGACAAGCAGCCACGAGCGGGGCATTATCCAGATTCACTCCAGCCGAGGAACTGGATTTTTTGTGCCAGGAGTGGTGGGTCAACACTTCCCCCAAGGACACAAAGAAATATTGCAGTAAGAGGTGAAACCACAGGCGTAAGGAGAGGCGAAAAGTGGGAAGAAAGGCCAGCCACCAACAAGAGGCGAGGGAGAGGGTGGTAGAACCGCAAGCAATAGACAGCGATGACATCACAAAAGCAGTAATTAACCTAACCAACATCGACCTGAATAAAGCTGAGAAACAGATACTGGCATAAGGCCTCTCCTACTGCCCGGAGTCCAATTTCAATTATTCTAACACTCGAATGGATGTCTATAGATTCGTGCGCAAACTCAAGTTGCAGAAATATCACGCTTTTCAACAACAAAAGACAAACTTGGAAACCGAAAGCCAAAGTCAAAGTGATAATATGCAAGGGACTGTACCAACTTTAGATATGACCCTTTAGGAAACACTTATGGAATTGCAGGAGGAAACCGGTAACACAACTAGTCAAGAAGACGCCCAGTATGCCAGAAGTCAGTCTCAAGACTATCATGATATGATATCAGTATTGCATTCAACCAGAAAAAAGACATCATTTAAAAAGAAGTCGACGTTTAACCCAATGGCACCTAGGGACAATATTGACATCTTCAATGAAAATGTAACATCTGAAATCAAGAAACTGAACTTTAAAATACAAAATACCCCCAAAAAAATTCAACAAAGGAAATTAGGAATATAATCAGCTGATAACAAATCTTCAAGACAATAACAAAATCATTATTAAAAATTCTGACAAGGGTGGAAATATCGTCCTATGGGCAAAAAAACGACAATATGGAGGAAGCCCTGTCATGCTACCGGACAAGTAATGTGTTGGCACTGAAAGCAATGTATAATGATTTTTATGGCAAATTAGTAGCATGGTAAAGTGCAAATCTGTTGACTATGGACGAATATAAATTCATCAGAAAAGACAATCCAACGGTCCCTAACATCTACTTTATTCCCAAGATTCATAAAGATGCGCTAAAACCACTGGTATGTCCAATCATCTCGGCACAAAACAACCTATTAGAGAATGCCTCACAATGTATTGACTATTTTCTACAGGACTTTGTCCAACTATTGCCGTCATATATAAGAGACATTAGTGACTTAATTTCCAAACTACAAACTTTTGGGTGGAAAAAAGAATATTTACTGATGACCCCAGATGTAGTGTCCTTATATACTAGCATAAATCATAAAGATGGAATACGGGCACTTGTACATTATTTTGGAAAAAACAAGACAACTTTGCCCCCACACAGTATGATGCTAATCAATATGGTCAGCTTTTGTTTAAATAACAATGTTTTTTTGTTTGATAAGACATTTTATCAGCAGATGCGTGGAGTTGCGATGGGGGCCAGCTTCTCCCCAGCTATGTCTGTTTACATATGGGCTGTTGAGAGGAGCTGGTCCTTGGCATTGCACAGAAAGAGTTCATGGATAGAATGTTAAGCTACTTTTAAGTTATATTGATGACTTGTTTATTGTGTGGGAGGGACCCATGGTGGAAGCCCCTGAATTTGTCACTGCCATTAATAAGAGCAACATTAATTTGAGCTTCACTTCAGTTATCAGTGATAAAAAGGTCCACTTCCTTGACGTTGAGGTATATCTAAATAATAACAGACTAGAAACTAAAGTCTACAGGAAAGGGACAGCACGGAATTCGGTACTCCATTCTTCCAGTTTCCTCCTGAGACATTTAGTAGAAAGCATCCCCTATGGGGAAATGCTGCGGTTAAAAAGAGTTTGCAGCAACCCCGAAGATTTAGCTACCGCACAGCAGGAAAGCAAAAGGAGATTTTTATCTCGAGGCTACTCAGCCAAAACAGTTGAAATGGCTATGACCAAAACTCAGGGTCTAGATAGATGTTGTTTACTAAAACCCAAAGAGAAAGACTCCAGCCATAAACAGGACTCAATGAAACTGAGACTGATTCTAGCCTACAATGTACAAGAAAAGACGATCAGAAAGATAATGCAACACAATTGGCCCATTGTAAAGATCGACCCTATGATAGGCGCGAAGCTACCAGACAGATTGGGGATCGCCTAATGGAGGGCGTCATCAATGAGTATGAGGCTAGTCAAAAGCAGTCCTGAAACCACAGATCAACAAAATTGGCTTATGCAATGCAATGAATTTACTAAATGTAAAAGTTGGAAGGCATGTCAGTTTGGAGTAAATAAAAAAACATAAAACCCCTTTCAGTGAAAGAGAAATCGAAATAACTAAGGGGGGGATTATAAATGGCGGGCGGATCGCCTGCCATCCCAATTGATTTACCCCCCGCCATATTATCATGACGGGGGGTACCGCGGCAGATGGAAAGTCCATCCGCAGCTTTTCCGCCGGTCGGCAATCATTACGATTACCGGCCAGGCGGAGCTGGAGCATAATATGGTGGTGGTGCCTGGAAGACACCGCCATCCATATTATGATGCCAGGTTGACAAGGCCATTCCATGGCAGCGATGTGCTTTGGGGACCCGTTGCGGGCCCCTAGGAGGGGTGCACTTGGGGGGTACCCGTGGTATCCCCCCTGCATTCCCATGCACAAGGTGGCAGGCACCATGTGGTGGCTGCCGCGTTGTGCATGGCACTGCGCAACATGCCATTTCACCATTGCGGCGGGTGCTTCCATACAGCAGTACCCACCGCAATGTTAGAAATGCGTAATGCGACCGCCAGGGTGGCAGTCGCATCCTAATTAGCGGAGCAGGACCGCCACACGTATGGCGGACTGTCTCAGCACCGCTAGGATGGTGGACGGACTTCAGTCCGCCCGTCATCCTAATAGGCCTCTAAGAGGTCCATTAGGATGGCGGGCGGAAAAGCACCCCGACCGCCATGGTAGCGGGAAAACACTGCCCACCAGGACTGCGGGAAAACCGCTGGTCCAATTATTATGCTCCGCAGTGGAAATCCGACCGCGGCAGTTGGATAGCAGCAGTTAACATTGTGGCGGGCGGTGCTGCCAGCAGCACCGCCGCGATGTCCAAACAAGCATGTCCTGCATGTCACTGCACTGTGTTGCTGCCTGGTACAGGGACATGTAGGGGGCTACCATGGGTACCCCCCCAGTGCACCCACACCCCCCCCAACACATTGGGGGTCCGCAATGGACCCCCGGAGACATTCTCTGCATGCCTTTCCATGGCGGTTTCACCGCCGCGGAAAGCTGGCTACAGCTGGCAGCATAATTTTGCCGGCGGTGCTTGGCCCTGATCCGCCACAATTGTAGCGGTCCAGCTCCGCACTCCAGGCAAGTGGGCGGACTGCAACTGGCGGAAAAGTGGCGGGCGGGAAATCACACCGCTGCAGTCACGACCGCAATGCTAATCGGAACGGCGGTGTTCAGGGCTTCGATGGCGGGTGGACGTTCGCCGCCGGTCCGGCGGTTGCTAGCGCCCGCCCGGCGGAGGACAACCACCCTCCATCCTAATGGACCCCTAAGTCTTTACACTGTAAAACTGACTATGCCATTAACGTATTAGAATGCTCCTGTAATCAGAAATACGTGGGAAGTACTAATCTTCCAGCTAACAAAAGAATTTTACAACACATCAGAGCTATAAATAATCCTGACCCATCGTATCCAGTGGCAAGACATTTTCGAGAAACACATGATAACAACCTTAAACATTTTTCATATTATCCTATTGATGCAGTACCCATCAATAGAAGGGGAGGGGACAGAGAGAGAACCCTGAGGAAATTGGAGACTAGATACATCCTGAACCTCAATAGTAAGTCCCCAGGAGGCCTCAATACATTGGAGGATCTGTTTACTTGCCTCCAGTAATCAAATACACATATTTCTCTATAAGAGGTAACGTTCTAGCTCAACAGTCCTTCATGGTCCACCTACCTGTCTGTTGTCAACATTGGCTCTCATCGGTTACACAGAGGAGCCCAAAAGGGGATGTTGATTTATATTTTACAGTAATTATAGGAGGCTGCCGATCTAACCTGAACCACGATAATAGTGGTTTTTTAAGCAATTTTAGTAAACAAGTATGGTGAAAATATTATGTATGGTTTATCACTGGTCATAGACCTGTGCAGTTTGTATTAACTGTTGCACCAGCACTTTAGTATTAAGGGTACTAGATATGAGTAAGGGTAGAGTAACATCTTAACCCGGAGCAGGTATATACAGCGCCATTAGTACAGCAGGTGCACTGCATTATGCAGTGATGCGTTATATTGAAATTTCATATTTAAGGATGTTGGTTTTTACAATATTTATTGTTTTAAAAAAAAAACTTTTAATGAATAATTATTAATTTAAGTATTTATTTATGTATTTATTCATTAAAGTATTGCTGCTATCATTATGATTTTTATCTTTAACTCTATCTTATTTTCTATGTATTTAAATGTGAAAGAGGAATAATATTTGTGATAGACTTGAAAGGTAATTGCCAATATTGTGAATGGCACAATTGCATTGTACCGTGGCTCTATGCTAGAACAGGGGTAGTATCTGTTCCATGTCTAGTAGTCAGTATCAATCACTAATTGCACTTTGTCACTTTAAAAGTCGCGGAAAAACAAATCGGCGTTATCATGTGATCAAGGTCCGGCTGAACCAAAACGTGTTATGGCCGACATGAAATAAAAAGGAAACTGATGCACTTCTTTGTGGTCCGCGCCTGCTTCAATCAAAAGGAAAGGTTGCACTAAGAGCGATGAAAAGGGATATATGTGTGCATATGTATATATATATATCAGCGCGCTTGCCTTTGTTCCTTTCTCATAAAGGGGCCAATTACGATGTGGACGGAAAGCCTCTGACTGCTAGTCGGAGGCTTTCTGACTGGCTCAGTCGGTTTGCGGTCCGACTGACCGATTGCGATGTCGGCAGTCGGAACGTAAACCAGCTGTTCATTCCGACTCGGTTCCGACTGGCTCTCGGGTCTTCCAGACGGTAAGAACCACACCATAACCCCGTAAGGGTGCAGGGTTTTACACAGATCACCATTACTCTATATGCTGGTTTATGAGCGTAACACAAGCTCCCAAAGAGAAATGTGAGAATCCGACCCAACAGTGTTCGGTGGCATTGTAATCAGGTGGCTGGAACCGCCGACCTCAAGTCGGTCGGTCCTGAGTCCGAGTCAGAGTCAGTCTGAGGCAACTCTGACTGACATCGTAATAAGCCCCAAAATATATAATATATATATATATATAATGTAACAAGTCATTTAAATTTAATAAGAAAGTAAATAACATAAATATCTTACAATTAAATAAAAATTGTTTATGCGTTAAACCATTAATATTTATAAATATTATCATTTTAAATTAACAAAAACATGATAGTATAAATTATAACAATATACAATCAAATATCAAATGTTACATTCCATATATATACTATTCCCACTACAGATTATACAAAAGTAGTCAAAGTGTTGGACTAAGGATGTATAAAATTCACTACTAGCAAGTCACACAATGCAACAGTAGGAAAACTGTTACATCACACAGGGTTAAAATGTACTATTCCCTACAGTTACTTTAACAGTGCAGAAAGTATTATATAGTGGATGGGTAAAATTAGCCATTCACTGCAGGAGTACTATTCCCACAACAGTAATTGCAACAGTAGGGAAAGTGTTGGATTGCACAGGCTTAAATTCACTATTCCCACTTCAGTCAGTGTAGCACTAGGGTAAATATTGGATTGCAGAGGGGATATATTTACTATTCCCATTCCAGTCAGTGCAACAGTAGGGGAAGTGTTACATTGTGTAGATTCTAATTTACTATTCCCACTCCAGTCGGTACAACAGTAGGAAAACTGTTGGATTCCAGGGGGGCAAACTTTGCAATCCGACTCCAGTGAGTGCAACAGTAGGGAAAGTGTTGGATTGCGGAGAGGTAAAATATACTATTCCCACTCCAATGAGTGCAACAGCAGGAAAAGTGTTGGTTTAAGAAGTGGTAAAATGTACTATTCCCACTCCAGTTACTGCAACAGTAGGGAAAGTATTGGATACCAGAGGGGTCAAATTTACGATTCCCACGTCAGTCAGTGCAACAGTAGGGAAAGTGTTGGATTGGGGCGGGGTAACATTTACTATTTCAACTCGAATAGGTGCAGCAGTAGGGAAAGTGTTGAATTGTGGTGGGGGAAAACTTTATATTTCTACCCCAATAAATCCAGCAATAGCGAAAGTTTAGCATTGCAGAGGGGTAACATTTACTATTCCCACTCCAATTAGTAAAACAGTAGGGAAAGTGTTAGACTGTGGAGTGATATAATTCCGTATTCCCACTCCAGTCAGTGCACCATTAGAAACAAACAAATTATCTTTCACATAATAAAAAAATTCAAGAACATAATAATCATTGACAAATATAAATATGTAAAAAAAAGAATGCAAATACATTTTATATTAAAACTGAATAAAAAACATTTTACAAAAGTTATATATATATATCATAAATAACTACAAACATTATTATAATTAAAACACAAAACTAAATTCTGAACAAGTAGAAATCATATACATTTCAAAAACACAACACAATAAACACATACAAAAATAAATAACATAATTTTTATGAAATAATTACTTAAATTTAAAATTGTTATAACGTAATTTATATTCTACCCTAAACTTCAATGAAGAATATAACACATATCTAAAAATAATATATTTCAAATAATAATATTTACACATGTTACATATTTAATTATTACTAAAAATAATAATAATGTAAATGTATTTTAAAAATAAATTATAGTTAATTACCATACCACCATTTATACTTACAAACAAAAACAATACACACCAAACATATAAATTGAATAATTATTCTTTTCAACATTTTTAAAATTAAATCTTAATTACACATTTAGGGGCCGATTCCGGTCGCAAAACATACCGACCGACACAGACCCAGACCAGAGACCGACCGACACGAACCAGCGCGGTGTGACCCGTGCAGTATGATGCAACGCGTGTGATTTACAACCGACACGTACGGAATACAAGCCGTACGACCGAGCCGTAGGGAAAATAGAGATCCGTCCGGAAAACCGACGCGAGTTTCACCAACCGACATGAACCCGGAATGAACCCAACTGACACATACCCGTGATGTCCGACCCGCGCAGTACGATGCAATGTGTGTAAAACCAGACCGACTCGCATGGAGACCAAGCTGCACGACCAACATGCACAGAAAACCGGGCCCACAAGTAATAGAGACCTCAGAGACCGACGCGTATGAAACACAGAAGATAGACAGCCTGAACGAGGCAGAGAAGCCCGCACGAGCTAACATCAGCGTCCGTTTCCATCAGAAGAACGTCTCCTTCATGCCTAGAAAACCCAAAGGAAAAAAGATAAAAAAAGGACCAAACAAGCAATGACAAAGCCAATAAATATCAAATAAAAAAAAACAGGGACAAAGACACACCCACAACGCCACCTATATAAAGGACTTCAATCACTACCATGATCCCTTGAAAATAGGGCAGAGCCAGCAGCAAACACCATCACACAGCAACCACAAAGTCAAACACACTCACAACTCACCCATCACACAACTCACACACCATCAGCACCTCACCAAAAGTACACACACATACAGCGAGCAAAACCAACACTAACCCACCCTCACTTGCACCCTCACACACACATCACTCACCACCACCACCCGTCACCATTCCCCAAAGAAGAATCCAAAGTTCACAGATAGTGAGTTAGAAGTGCTGGTAGACTAGATCATCAGAGTAGAGCCACATTTGTTTGGTACATTGGTCCAAAGGACCCCCATGTCACAGAAAACCAAGCTGTAGGCAAGGATTGTGGACAAGGTGAACGCACAAGCACCAGCAAGGCTCACAACGGACGATATCCAGAACAGGTGGTATGACGTGCGCAGGAGGGTTAAGAAACTCATTGAAAAAGATCAGTCAGTGACCCACATGCCAAACCAGTCTACTTCAGGACCTGGGAGGAGATGGTGCGGGACATCCTACCACCAGAGAGTGACCATGGTCTAACAGGCATACCAGAGCCTGGTGAGTACACAAACAACATACCCAATTTTGTGTGGCAAGGAGACAGTGAAACCATGCACCGCAAGCAAAGCCACAGTAACCAATAGATAATCATCCCAAGATGTGTATGCTAGTCAGAAAACACAATACCTGCCATCTCATAGTGACTTGGAACTGTGTCGTGACATGTGCCAACCTACAAACAAATAGAGCAAGGCAGTGGCACAAAGCAAAATAAACACTGCCAGATAGTTTGCCACCACAAACACACTACCTCACAGTGCAGCTGACTGACAGGAAGGAATAGTGGGGATGCAGGTGAAGTGAGTGTATCCAAAAGCATGATGGGGTTTGTAGTCACAGATAATGCTCCCCCTCAAAATTGGCCCATCAAGACCTCTCTGAACTATGCCCACATCACAGGGAGTGGAAAATGACTGACAAGATGGCTGACACTGGGTCCTGCTGTGGGGAGCACAAGGCCCTGGTAGGGGTTGTGTGCAAATCAGAAGCAGGACACCATTGACTGACATCCTGAAAGACAACTTGCACGCCCTCCAATGGAAGCACATTTCATGGGGGGATGTCTGACCGGGTGGGAAGGAAGCCTGACAGCTCTGACCATACTTACCAGCATGTGGAGACACCCCCCCCCTCAACACAAACTCCACACAACTCACCGGGTAGAATACATTGACCCACACCTCAGTGAAATATCAGCAAAAGATACCCCGTACTGGGTGCTGCTGTGTGAACCACAGGGGCTCTCTTTGGACTTGTAGCCAAACAAACACCAGGATTTCACAGTCAGCCATCTTGCCATTGCTGTCACACCCCCTCACAGGGAAGCAGAGTCAAAAGGAAGTATGGGCATGCTGCGAAGGGGGTGTAGCCAAGAGCATGAGGGGAGTTGCAGTCACAGACAATCCACACCCACCCACATGGCCCAGCAAGCTCACACTGAACCATGCTCGCCTCACAAGGAGTGGGAATGGACTGACAAGATGTCTGACACTGGGCTCTGTTGTGGGGAGCACAAGGCCCTGCTGGGAACTGGGCAACAACAAACACCAGGACCTCACCAGTCAGCCATCTTGCCATTGCTGTCACACCCCCTCACAGGGAAGCAGAGTCAAGAGGGAGGAAGTATGGGCATGCTGGGAAGGGAGGTGTAGCCAAGAGCATGATGTGAGTTGCAGTCACAGACAATCCACACCCACCCACATGGCCCAGCAAGCTCACACTGACACATACTCGCCCCACAGGGAGTGGGAAGGGACTGTCAAGATGTCTGACACTGGGTCTGAGAAATGATGTGGTTGACAATCACACATATGCACTGACCAAACAAAACCCGGTCGCACACACAGTCATTGCAACCATATGTTCTAAATCATTGTCTGGGGATGCAGTGTCCAATGGTGCCCCCTGGCTGGGCAGGGGAGGTGTGTCTTGCAGATGACAAATGTGGAGAGCCATATATATGGTACATTGTACAAAAAACACAGGAATTCACATATACATCATTGATAGGGGACATCTGACAGTGAATGGAATGGACTCACCAATATAGCCGACACCATAGCATGGTCACATTCACACTCGGTGCTGTTGTGAGCTGCATTCCACCCCTACATCGTGCTGAATCATAGGCATCCTTCACACAACACACCACTCACTGACATAGACACTGTAGACACAAGGTCAAACATGGACAGCATTGGAGGAGACATGCTACTTATAGCAGCCAAACTGCAACACACACACCACCGGCCCTCACTGTCATGAACATTGAAAAGCCAGAGTGCTACCTTGCCCAATCCATGTCAACATGTGGAATATTGACAAGTCAAATCACATATGCACGTACAAAACTCAGCACCAGACTCATTAACGATGGTGACATCATCACTTGTATGAAATGATGGGAACTAGGAACACTGGAAGAAAACACTTCCTCCAAAGAGATCACAGGCATACCGGACTGTGACCATGTCGTACCAATACACCAATGTGGCACACAAAGACTAGCAAACTCTGCTACCACACATGCCTCAATAGTACAACATATCCCCAGTGGAATAGCACGTATGTCCTTGTTAAAGCTCACATGTGTACAGGGATGACACACCTGTGTCAGCAACGTGATGGCCCTTGAGTAGCAATGGTCATGTATAGACAAATCTATCCATGAGCTGGGCATGCACACTTTGACATGCACATTGAAATGTTTCTTCATGGCTGGGCAATGTGCAACAACAATATCAATCTCTGTCCATGACAAGACGGAAAAAAGCAGTGTACAGGCAGGCATCCGTTCGTACAGTAGAATATGCCATGTGTGTGAACCATTGATGCCTGTAGAAACATAACTTACATTATGTGTCTCTTCCAAACACAGGTGGTGCTGGGGACCCAGCACCAAATGAAGAGGATTCCCAGTCCCAGACTCTGGTGGACACTGAGCTCTCTGGTTTGACTCTTTCTCTGTCCTCTTTGGATGACGACGACCAACCTGGCCCCTCCGGTGTGAGTCATCATGCAGCACCAGCAGCATCAATATCTGCACCCCCTGTACCCACGCCTCCAGAATCTGGAAACCGACAGGGCACTGCCGTCAACACGGACAGACCAAGGCCACTGAAACCCACAGCACAGGGACACAGGACCCCCCGGAAGCTACAGCAAACAACACCAGCAACACCACCCAAGGGGTCCCAGTGTCACCTGTGCGTCCTGCCACTGGTCCTGCCAGTGTGGATAGGGGTGCTGGGAGGGATGGGAGGCAGACGGCGCGCCTTGCAGAGGGGTCTGGACTGCATGATGACCCCCAACTGGCACGCATCATAGATGCGTACCAGGATAGCACCGGAGGATTTGGCCAGGTAGTGGGGATCCTCAAGAACATACAACAGGAGCAGGCTGCCCACCATGCCCGCATGGAGGCAAAGTGGGATGCCCTTACTGCGGTGCATCGGGATATACTCCAATGCCTCCGCCAGATCAGCACAAACCTGTCCACACCTCCCTGTGTGGCCACAACATCTGTTGCAACACCATCTGCCAGCGCCACAGGGAGGGAGGAGGACTCAGTCGGAGAGTCCCCTGCACCGCAGAGGCCTGCACCTGAGGATCCCCCCCCCCAAGAAGAGGAGGGGTCGTCCGAAGAAGGACATGTGAGAGGCAGATGTCCCAGCACATCCCCCAGGGCCTCTAAACCTGTTCTGGACAATGTTCTTGGTGCGCAACCCGTTCACCTTGTTCAATCGCACACAACTCGCCCACATGACATGGAGGGTTCATGTTGGTCCAATGTAGCAGATGACTGTGGACTTTACTCTGGACATTTCATCTACCACCACTTTCAACTCCAATGTGAACTTTGGATTCAAAACCCAATGTACAGCACCCACCATCCTGTGCACTTTCCTCACACATGTTTGAAAATAAACTCACCAGTACACCATACTTGCCTCTGTTGTGATTCCAACTTCTCATGTGTCATGGAGATGTCGATCTGCTAAACAACACAGTGCATGCCAAATACTACAACAATGTGACCAACATTAGGTGAGTCATGGTGATGTGAGAAATGTGAGGGAGACACACCACTATGGCAACACAACACATACTCACCATGGCCATGTTACTCATCCCACACAATGATGTTGACCTGAAACACATAGGTATGCACAGACACAACACCTATCCACAGTCAGTGGTAACAAGTCCACAGGTGAGGTAAGCAAATGTCACTCAGATGTGGGAAGACAGACAATGCACCGAACAAAGCATAGCACAGGTTCATTACACATCCTCAACATGTTTATTCTAAAATAGTTGCAAGCCAATTGTACGTTACGGTGGACACACGGTCACAGAGTGTCTGAGAACTTGAAATCCAGGGGTGTGTGGCACATCACTTGATGGCAATTGACTACTATCACAAAAACAAAGAGAGGGTGAGGGAAAATCACTCTTGTTCCCCCTGGTTAATTTAGTTAAACAACAGAAGAGTGACAAGGGAAAAAGGAGCAAAAGAGCACGGGCAAAAACCAAAAGGATTTGTTAAAAGAACCCTCACTCACCAACCTAGTTGGTGACATGCTTCATCATCGGGTTCCCACCAGAGAGGCCGAGTGCCTCTCTGGTGTGCTGCGACGCCTGAATTACAGTGGAGCTGGTTTTTGAATGTGAAAGGAAGTGAAATTAAAAGGTAAATGATTTTAACCAACAACAAATTTAATCATGGCAAACCAAAGACCAATAAAAACACGTGAGTTGGACAAGAGCCGGTTGGTTAGGTTAACCAGAGCTCAACCAATTTACAATAAGGTCGACATGTTTCTGCTTATCATGCCCAGTTGGTTAAGCTTTCATCAGGACCACAAGGACCTCCACGGCGGTATGTGCACGCTAAGGCGCACCCTAACCTGTGGAGATCAGATGGTAAAACTTACAGTTCTACCGTAAAGCCATCCTATTATTCCGGGGCTAAAAACGTCTGTAGGAGAGAAAACAGACAATCACACATAAAGACATAAAAAGACATAACTTTGTTGGTTGCATTATTATTCTTTACGTGATTGGGTGAACAGATAATTTGATAATCCAGTGCTGTGGAGCGGGAGTGGGTGTCAAAATAGCAATTATAGCCAAAGAACGCCCAAACACGAGTGATTACTCGTCGCAAGCAGGGGTCCTATAGAAATGTCAAGGTGTTTCTATCAGGCCCTATAAACTGATTGTGCCTGCGTTTGATTACATTGTGTGGTGTCAAGTCAGCATACAATGTGCAATCGTAGTGGCTATTTAGCCGCTGTGTATGCCGAAGAAATAGCGGACTCGTGAAGGTGATAGGCATGCTAAAAACGAGCGTCTGAGGTGTTTGCCAGGCGCCGTTGCTCCAGAGCATGTCTAGCGTTATAAAGTTGTTAAAAGCAGCTGCATGGAAGAATAATATTGATCCTCTTACTCATGTACTTGGTGCTACTAACATCATGGATCCGAGAGGGGGGTAGTGAGCTATAGTATCTGCCAGGATGGAAGACAAACAATAAATTATTTTTATCTGTTAAGTTACTCAATACAAGCTGAAAGGAACCTAGTGCTGTATCAAGGAATGGTTCGCCAACTTACTTCCATGCTCGCACACTCCCGCGATCAACCTGGATCTGTCCTGCTTGGCCCGGATATTAGTGAGTGAATGGGGAACGCGGAAGTAAATACTCCGTGATTCCCGTCACGTGATTGCTTCAACGCGCATATGCGTGTGATGCAGTCAAAAGGGGCGTGTGATAAGGAAGCTAATGTGTGCGTTCGTATTGGTTCACCCTTCGTAATGGGGAACGAAAGTGTAGTTATTTGAACCGGCGTGCTTTATCCAACGTGTTTACATGAAAAACTCGAGACAACATTGGTATTTACACGGGAAATGTGAATAGTGCGTTTGGTTAGTGGAGGAGCTTTTATCAACAAACACGCCGTTTATTAGGAACATGATACGCAAAGTGCAGATGCCAAATGTATTACCTATCTTAGGGGAATCTCAGTCAAAGACAAACCTTGTCACCCTGATGTTGGGGGTTGACAAGGGAAAGTGGCAAATCAGAAACTATTATGACTTAAGCTACACGGAGGCTATTTAGGCATTATTCCAAACTGGCTAGGCTGGGTCAACAAATCAGTGTTTTAATATGGAACCCCATGGAATATTGGCATTCAAATCAATAAGGTGAGTAGATAAACGATAAACCCAACGTTGTTCTTTCTCGAATAGTAATTGTTGGGTATTTGGTACAGGCTTCAGTTTTTCAATGATTGACCACTTCATGTCATTTGTTGTGTGGTTCAACAGAAAAAAGTGTTCCGTAAGTTTTGTGCTCAACTTGCGACACCGAATGGTGCTGCGATGTTCGCAAATGCGCTGTTTGATTTTTCTACTTGTCATGCCGACATATTTCAGTCCGCATGGGCAAGTGATTAAGTAAACCACATCAGTGGAATTGCAATTAGTGTGCATTTTCTGCATCCATTGTTTTCCTTGTTCAAGTATTAGATATTTCGAGGGGGATGTCAGATGGCAGACACTGCATGAGCCACAAGGGTAGTGGCCAACAATTGGGGGAAGACCCCACACACTGACAATGGACTGGTCCTGATTCTTGTCCTGTACTTTCGGACGGGTATGCATCATAGAGTCCTTAAGGCTTCTTGCTCTTTTATAAGAAAACAAGGGTTTCTCCCAGTCGTGTTTGTTACTTGTCAGAATATTCCAATGTTTCTTGATGGACTTGCTTACTGCGTTGGATGCTGCATTGTAGGTTGTAACGCATGTTAGAGGTATGGAGTCCTGATCTTCTTTCACATGAACTTCCAACAGAGCCTCCCTGTTTTGGTTGCGGGCTCGTTTGTTACTCCTTGAGAGGATTTTATCAGGGTAGCCACGATCTTTCAATTTCCAAGTAAGTTCATTGGCTTGTTTTTTGTATGTAGAGACTTCACTGCAATTCCGACGGAGACGAAGGTATTGGCCAAAAGGGAGGTTTTCCCTCAATGGCCGAGGGTGGTAACTTGAGAAATGTAGCAGGTTGTTTTTTGCCATCGGTTTATGGTGGGTTTTGGTTTGTAGAGTATTGCCTACCCTGGTGATGACCACATCCAGGAAAATCATCTCGTCTTTGTCATGAGTATGCGTGAACTTGAGGTGAGGATCGCATACGTTCACCCAGTTGAAAAATTCCAGGAGGGATTCCTCCGATCCCTGTCAAATGATCAAGACATCGTCAATATATCTTTTCCAAAAGAATATATTTGACGAAAAAGGGTTTTTTGGAGCTAGGATGAATTTGCATTCGAAATCAAACACATACAACCCGGCTACCGAAGGCGCAAAGGTGCTGCCCATCGATGTGCCAGTCGACTGTAAGAACAGATCGCCCTTGTATTAAAAAAAATTCCTTTTTAAAGCGAGGGCAGCACAAGTGACCACGAAATCACGTGGAGTTGTGTAGTTCCAGGTGCTAGACTCTAGAGTGCTCCTGATTACATTAATGGTGTCGTCCTGGGGAATGCAAGTATAGAGACTTTCTATGTCCATGGTCACAAGGAAAGCGACTCCATCTGGGAGGGTGATCTCCTGGAGAAGTGCCAATAAACTTTTCGTATCCTTGAGGTAGGTGCTAGTTGACTGGATAAGCGGTTTTAAGAAAAAATCACAGTAACGTGACAGGGGTTCCAGCAGTGAACCAATCCCAGACACTATGGGACGCCCAGGAGGGGGTATTTTGTTCTTTTGCGTTTTAGGTAGCGTATAGAAGTAAGGAATGGTGCCTTCACTGGTTGTGAGAAAAGTTGCTTCCTGTTTAGTAATATAACCCTGGAGTTCTGCGTCCTCCACCAACTCGTGAATGATACTCTGGAGTTCTTGGGTAGGATCCGCAACTAAGGGAGTGTAACTAATAGGATCATCCAGGAGGCGTCTACATTCCCTGTCATAAGCAGCAGTGTCTTGAATTACTACTCCGCCACCCTTGTCTGCTGATTTTATCATGATGTTAGTGTTGGATTGCAAGGAGTGTAAAGCTTGAAACTCGCCGGCCTTCATGTTCTTAAAACGGTTTGGTTCAATGAAAGCTTCAATATCATTGGAAACTGCCTGTTCAAACGCTGTGATCTCAGGCGGGATTGCATAAGGAGGAGGGGTGAAAGTAGATTTTACCTTAAACCCTGTATCGCTCAATTGAGGCTGAGTATTGTCTGGAGACTGTTTTTCAAAGAAACTCTTGACTACTCCCACACTGGTGTTGAATTCTGGGTGTTGGGGGTCAGTGCTGACCAAACAACAGGCACATTACCCTTTGAAGGACGGACACAAGACACAGTCAAAAGCACAGCAGAACAGGAGTAAAATGCAATACACATGCACAAAACATCTCACAAGAAACCTACACAGAAACAAGTTAGCAGTACTACCCTATTGTGGAGTACACACCACCTGAATGGACACATCACTGCACGCATCCAGTCAAGTGGCACACAGACACACTCATACAGCAACAGAGCTGCCACAACACATTACAGGCTACCTCCATACATTGACATAACAACCCTGGAAACTCACATTCAGGTGAAGAATTTTTTGATGAGCTGTGAGCAGACGTCACCCTCATCCTCATCATCACTGGCATCGTGGCCCAGGCCGGGATCCTCCACAGGTGGCGGAGGTTGGTCATCGTCATCCTGGATGAGAGGCACCTTCTTCCGCACTGCCATGTTGTGTAGCATGCAGCATACAACGATAATTTTGCACACCTTTGCAGGCTCATACGGGAGGGCCCCTCCGGTCTTGTTCAGGCAGCGAAAGCGGCTTTTCAGGAGGCGAAATGTCCGCTCAATCACCCTCCTGCTCCAACCATGTGCCTCATTGTAGCACATCTCGGTTGGTGTCACAGGGTTCCTGAGGGGTGTCAGCAACCACGGCAGGTTGGGGTATCCGGAGTCACCTACACACAAAAAAATGAACAAGTAGCTGAGTTTTGTAGGAGTGCGGAATACAACATTCCCAAACACACACAATGATAAACAGTCAGTACACACCGACAAGCCAGGCACGCTGATCTGGCATCTGTGACATCAGCATTGCAATGCGACTACTCCTCATTATGTAGGCATCGTGCGCAGAACCAGGGAACTGTGCACACACATGTGTGATACACATGTCTGCAAGACATGCCACCAGAGCATTGATCCAGTGTAAATGTTTCCTGTTCCGATATGCCTGCTTATGTGCCTGTGGTGGTATCAGGGCCACATGTGTACCATCAATAGATCCGATGACGTTCGGCAACCTCCCCAGTGTATAAAAGGCATCCTTTATTTCAGGGAGTTCAGCTGGGCTAGGGAACTTGATGTACAGTTCAAGGAAATGCAACATCCCCTGCAAGACATCGTGTAGAACACGACTAAACATAGTTTGAGACATCCCACCTGCTGTAGCCACAGTGTACTGGAAGGTACCAGTAGCAAAGAAGTGCAGGGCTGCCATCACCTTCACCTCTGGGGTCAGTGCTGTAAGGTATGTCTGGCCAGGTAGCAGATGTGGCGCCAACTGCTCTGCCAACTCCTCAATCTGTGGCCTGGTGAAGTGGTACCGTCAGATGCAGTCGCGTTCCTGCATGGTTTCAAGGTCTGGGACGGTCGATGGACAGCTGGTGCCCTGCAGAACAGAGATGAACAAAGGAAGATTTTCTGTTCATCCACCCATGTGGCAATGACCAGGCTCAATATCACATGATACATCATGACATTACACAATGTACTGAGGTGTGTGCTGTTGGGCATGGGCACATATGTCACCTGCATGACCATCACCTCACATCTCAATTCCACATGTCTACATAAGTCCCATGTAGCGCAATGGCCAATCATTGGGCTGTGTCACCCGACCTATGTACTGCTGTGACGTTACAGACACACACCACAGTGACAAGTGAGGCCTGATGTCTCCCAGGCATCACAGATCTTTGCCATGCAGATACCCAGGGTCCCTGTATTGCCACATCGACACTGGCATGGACATGGTGTATCACATACACGCCACAAGGCAAGTGTGAGTCCCACAGGTAGTGGCCACTGTTGTCCCTGCAGGCCCTACATGCACGTCTCTTAGACACACACACACCATCAAGGTTGCTGCATATACCACGTGGATGTGGAGACTGTCTCCCATTGGGCACATTTGATCATCCACATCTGAGACACAACATGCACACAGACTGTGGGTGCACATCTGAATTGTGGCTACAGGTCTCACTGTAACGTACATGCCATCACCCCCAGGACTCAGGGTGTATGTGACATGTCCTAAAAATATCCAACCTGCAACTGTGTCCGTGACTCATGCCCATTATTGTACAGTTGCACATCACAGTAGTAATGTGCACAACACACAAAGGATTCTGCCCCCATGAACACATGCACAGCTTGGGAGTGGCTAAACAAAAGTGCCACACAACAAACCAAATGTTGCCCCCCGCAACACACAGGGAATGCAGCCTTACATGCCATGGGACTGTGTGTGGCCAATGATGTAGTGTGGTAGGTGTGCACATGTGTCCCTGGCAAGTAATTGTGTGTTGAAACCGTCAAATAGTCACAGCAATGAGGTCTGACGCGGGTGACAATGCGTACGCATTGCACGGTTCATGACCGAGCCGTGCGTACGCTTTGCCATTGGCTGCAATGAGGTCCAACGAGGGTGACAATGCGTACGCATTGCATGGTTCATGACCGAGCCGTGCGTACGCTTTGTCATTGACTGAAATGAGGTCCAACACAGGTGACAATGCGTACGCATTGGATGGTTCATGACCGAGCCGTGCGTACGCTTTGCCATTGACTGCAATGAGGTCTGACGCGGGTGACAATGTGTACGCATTTCCTCGGTTCATGACCGAGCTGTGCATACGCTTTGCCATTGACTGCAATGAGGTCCGACGCGGGTGACAATATGTACGCATTGCATGGTTCATGACCGAGCCGTGCGTACGCTTTGCCATTGACTGCAATGAGGTCCGACGTGGGTGACAATGCGTACGCATTGCACGGTTCATGATCCGGAATATGCTGCCACAACAAATTAGATCCAGTAAATCACTACTCCAGTTTCGCAAGAGCCTGAAAACCTGGCTGTTTAACCAGTAAATCTTTCCGGTCTCTCCAATTTTAGGGAGAGTCAGCTGCCCAGTCAAGTGCCGAGATGCCCACGGGTATTCGTTCGCGCTCTATAAATGCCAAAAATAAATAAATAAATAAATGATCGAGCCGTGCATACGCTTTGTCATTGACTGCAATGAGGTCCGACGCGGGTGACAATGCGTACGCATTGCACGGTTCATGACCGAGCCGTGCGTATGCTTTGTCATTGACTGCAATGAGGTCCGACGCGGGTGACTATCATGCATGCGCATCGGGCAGGCATGGTCCGAGACAGGCATACGCCTTGGCCATTGAATCGTATGGAGACGGGTGCATGTGTATTTTCAAAATACACGTTATACAGTCAGTTGACCGAGCCGGGCGCACCCATTGGCTCTGGACTGTCATGGAGACGGATGCGAATTCAAAACTTGTACGAGTCGTGCGCTGGAAATTCAGTTGGATGCCTACAACAATGTTGCAATTCCTAGGGTTTTATGAAGGTGAAGATTTAAACGATGCGGAAGACGTGTACGAGTTGTACATTTCCATGTATTGGCCAGATTCATAGAATGCAACCGTGTTGGACCTATCACTGGGGACACATGGCACAGAGTCTGCCTTTGCAGCACAGATATAAGGCTGGATGACCCCCAGGGACCCCATTCGCCTGCACTACATGCTGATGGACCACATCCCTGCTACCCCTGCTGCTGTCTCTGCATCCTCTGGCTCCTGCTATGGCACGTACTCTGGAGAGGGCTCCAGCCTTCACTGAGGAGGAGAACCAGGCCCTGCTGGACGGGCTCCTTCCACAGTACAGCAAGCTGTATGGGAAACCAGGTGAGCAGGCGAGTGTGCAGTCCACTGCCTTCCTAATTATGCATGTTGTCTGACTAGCAGTACTAGCAGTGTGTACACCAGTGGCAAGCATTCTCACTGAGTACTTTCATCCCCCAGAGTGTGTAGGTACATGTAATGAACAAGTATTCTGCTGCTAAAGTGCATTTGTGCTAGCTTAAACTTCCCAGGCATTGTTAACATGTCAGACATGCAGGTTATTTGTCCTTTTCCATGGTTGCACTACCTGTGTAACTCATTTTCCTTTGTGATGATGACCTGTATATCCAAATGTGTGCAGCACAAATATGGGGCATGTGTGTTAATGTACTTTTAACTTTGTCATCCTCACAGGTTGATGCCCACCAGAAGCAGGAGATATGGCTGACCATTGCCCGGGCAGTTCGTTCGGTGGGGGTCCACAAGCGCCGGTTCTGCAACTGCCAGAAGAGGTGGCAGGACCTTGGGGGATGGACCCGGGGGATCGCCAAGAGTCCAGCTGAAGCTGTCACCTCCTCGCAGGAGGGGCAGACACCGGACCCTGCCCCCTACATGCTCCGGATCCTGGCGGTGGTCTTCCCAGACCTGGATAGGCAGCTGAAGGCCAGACAGAAGCAAGGAGGGGGTAAGTCCATGCCTAATCTGTGTACTATGTCTGACATGCTAATTGCAGTCTTTTGGCCTGGTCACACTTCCACATCCCATAGGTCTTGTAGTCCAATACTCAGGTCCCTCAATTGTGTGATGCACCCTTCTCATCTGTTACACAGGTGTGGCCCCTACAGTCTGTTGCTTGTGTCACTATGGCCCTGTGTCCCTCCAGTCAGCTATGCTTCAGCTTCCAGACAGCATCTATTCCTGTGACTCTGTTGTGTGTTTCATGGGTGGGTCAATTGTTTACCCAATGCCTGGGATCTGACATGTGATCTGTGTGTGCCCTTGATATGTGTTCCAATTGGTGGTCTGACTCGCCACATGTGGCTGGGGTATTTCAAACAAACCCATGCAGCAGGGGACTCCAATTTGTGGGCCTCAGGAGTATGTATATAAAGTATATCACACTTGCTTAGCCACATGACTACTGTCCAGGGCCAAACACTGTTTCACGTAGACCTGGGCAGTCATGCCTACTCAAGGGCATTTAGAAACACTCTGTGTATCAACTTACAGGTTGTGCTTAGTGACGTGTGCCTTTAGGTGTCTGCCTCTGTGTCATTATGGTGTGGCTTCCTGTTACGTACAACTGTCCATGATTTTGAGGGTCAGCAGGACATCTGAGATGTGACTGTGAGAGACAAGACCTGTGTGACATATAGGTGTGTGATCATCTGACAGCGCACAATGGTGTATGCAACTGTGTACTTCAGGCAGCTGGGTTACATGCATGGCAGACTGTGATGTGCTAATGTACAGGAAGTTGTGTTCCCCGAGACTCAAATGTCTGATTTGCATGATGTGGGGTCTTCTGGGTCCTGGATATGTTGTTTGCAGGGGATGGGCAAGTGCACTTGTCATCCGCAGAGTTTGCTTTACCCCTGAGCTATGATTGTGACACAGTGCATACTGTTGTTGTTTGGATGCCCTGCCCCTGTGACAGAAGACAGTGTTGACTGGCTTTCCAGGCATGCCAGTGACATGGCCCAGTGTGGCATTGACTATCAGGACATGAGAACATCATAGTGTGTGTTGCTGGCATGCATCACAAGCATGTGAAATGAGTCTCTGCCCATCCCTTCATCCGGACACCTGTACCGAGTCAGTGGCAAGAGATGTGCTGTGTGTATAGTGACATACTCCTACATGTTCACTTGCATGTCCAACAAATGTGTGGTTGGTGCATGTCTGCACATTGGGGTATTAACATCCAACATCCAACATGCAACAGACATATGGGTGCAAGTCAAGGAGGGATATGTGTGCCATGGTTGATGTTGAGAATGACAATTGGCTTATTCTAAACAGAGTTGACACTTTGAGCAGTGTTCAGCTGATGATGCCAGGCCTTGCCCTGTGATGTGATGTACTCACTGTGGTGTGTGCAGTCAGTGCAGGTGACTGATGTTGTTCTCTTTCTTCCTTTTTCTATCCAGATACATCCACGGCCACAGGAGGGGACAGCTCCATGGACCAGGAGGAGCCACAGAGCCTGACAGGGACAGAAGGAGAGGAGTCGGGGGGACCCCGTGGCACAGGGGGCGAGTGGAGCCACACCGTCAGCACCATCCACTCCAGCTGAGGGTCGCAGCAGATCTGAGAATGACTCCCTTGTGGAGGCGGGTGTCAGCAGCCACCAAACCCCAGCTAGTGAGGCTGTCCCTGCCACTGCCCCCACCACCACCATCACTACCCTCCCATCCCAGAGGTCCGTGGAGGCTCCCGTGTTCGGGAGCATGTCTCCTTTGTGCCTGGCACCGCACCCCCTGCCCCTGTGTCCCCTGCTGCCCTGAGTGTGGAGTCTGTGGACTTACTTAGACAGATCCATGTAGGGCAGACATCAATGCTGAGTGTCCTTCATGCACACACCAGCCTGTTGACGCAACTGGTATCGTTCATGGAGGGCATTTCATCGGACATGTTTGCCCTACAGAGGACCACTCAGTCCGGGGCCTCCTCCCTGATGGCAGCAGTGTCCCTCCTCCAACAGTCCCGCACCCCTCCTACCCCTGCACCACTCTCGATTCCTAGCAGCCTACCTGTCCCAAGCATATACACACCTGCACATTCTCACAAAGCCACTGACACGGGCAGCACACAAACGTCCAAACCAAGGGCTAGACGCACACACAAGCAAGCGCAGGGGAGTGATACCACACTCACAGAGGATGGTTTGCAGACACGCAGTCATCCACAACCACTCCGCAGTCCTCCAAAACATCTCCCTCCCAGCCCCCTTCCCTTGCCTCACCTGCAGCCCCATCTCCACTGAAGCTCTTCCTCTGTGACCTTGGCCTCTTCCCCACCGACCCAGCAGATCCAGATTACAAGTAGAAGAGGAAGTCCCCACACACAGAGGGGAGTGCCCCTCACACCCGGACACCCTCCCCCAAGCGCAGTCAGACTGAGGCCCCCACCCGCAAGTCCCCCCGGAGTCGGAAGAGCAAGACCTCATCCCCGCCACGCAGCTCCAAAACGAAGTCTCCGTCCTCCATCCCCCAGGCCACCACTCCACAGGTTCCCCGGCCTCACCCTGCCGCGGGTTCCCCCACCCACAGATACACCATCCCTAAAATGCTGAGGCCCTCCCCCTACTACTTGCTACTCCACACCCGGTCAGACGGTTAGTGCCACTGATGTGGGGACCGTGTCCCCCCCTCTGTCCTGCCGACCTCACCTGCACCCCATTCCGCTCACATGGATTTAGGCACTGCAGTGGAGTCCACGACCACCCCGTCTGACTTGGGCACTGCAGTGGGGACCCAATCCACTCCATCTGACCTGCCCACTGAAGTTGTGTCAGCACCCATCTGACTTGTGCCCCACAGTTGTGACTGCACCCACCACTTCAGTCAGCTCCACTGCAGTTGCAAGTGACTCTCTTGCATCCACCACCCCTTCATTGCCTCCTTCTGCTGCGCCCTGATCCTGTCCCTGTGGTGCCTGGCCTGCCCCCATGTATGCCCCTCCGAGGGGATCTTCCCTGTCCTTACCAGTGCAGGCAAGCAACGTGTGACAGTTGTCACTCAAGTTCACTCCTTGTCATTTAATAATGGACGGGCCATTGGCCTTTTGTTTGAACGGATGTTTACATTTTCATATACTGAATAAAGCTTTTTTATTTATCCTTGTGAACTTTATTTAGCTGTACATTAGGTTGATGTTGTTTAGCATGCCCTTGGACGTGTAATGCTTGGTTTCCAATGTGGAATACTGAGGTGTTGATGTGAGGTACTCCATGTGGTCCACGAGATATGTATCCTATTCTGGTCGGTATCCATGTCATCCTTTGCAGCTAACTGGGTGTGTCATGATCAACAATTTGTGGACATCTCTGTGAACATTTCATTTGCATGGTCACATCTGTGGCTTGCACCCATGCGCATATGATGTGCTTCCCATTGTCCAATTTGTCTATTTCCCTGACTTTGGGCGCATCACCACTGGACCTACAGGTGTGGGCATCATTGGTATAGGAGCAACTGGGTCCTCTGTGCAACTTGCTGCACATATGTGTTGAGTATGTGCAGATGACTTAGGGGAGACTCCCGTACCCAGGCTGTTGTGCCAGAGCCTTCATTGTGTGGGAACTGATGGCTGACTGACCAAGTGTTCTGCTGACATGAGTGAGATGGGCTGTGACTATGTTTTGGGTCCCCTCAAGTGAGTGTGCTGTTCCGTGACATAGTGTGGGCCCATGGTGTGTGTTGTGTGAGCATGTGTGTGTGTGTACACATCCCTTTTCATACACAGGCAGTGTTCTCTTGATATGTTCCTGTTGTTTATGCTTGCTGAGTGATACTGTGTTCATCCCATAACTTTGCCATGGGCTACCAGATGTGTGGGTGCATGACACACTACTGTTAATTGGTGTTTCATCATTGGGATTTGTCAGTTCTGAGTTGTGATGATGTTGTCAGACGCAGATGGGACACAGTCAAGGGTCCCCAAGGCACTTGTTAGTTCGCAATATCATGTAGTTGTCCCTAGGTGATACCTTTCAGTGATTGAGACATGTATATGTGTGTGTGACTGCTCCCACTTGTCCGGTTCAGAGCTGCAATGTTTGCAGGTGTCAGCCTGTGTGCCTTGTGGTTCTCCTTGATTTCTGCATTGTCCTGGGACTGTGGCAGGTTTTCTGAAGGTTACATGAGCTTTGACATCATGGCCAGGTACCGCATACTGTGCAGTATGTCTGTCATTCACCAGGGTTGTAAACTGTCCTTGTGTGATGAGTCTGTGCACCTTAGTTCCTCCCAACATTCCTGTGTTTGTCATGGGTGCATGTGCAAAGTCATCTGTCCATTTGGGCTTTACAGATGCACATTGTTGCAGTTCATGGTGTGTGGTGTTGAGGGTGGACTGATGTAAATGTTTGCATGGATGTGCCCCTAGCTCCCATTTGTTCATGGATGGCGGGCCATGCGGAGTGATTTGTGAAGATGTGATATACGTTTGTGGCACAGGACACATGTCTGGTTTTCACAGTTTGTACGACATCTACCTTTGTCATCACAGTGGAGGTGTCATGCATGCTTGTGTCACCCCAATGTTTGGTCCCTGGGGGTAGTGCTGTTGTGTGTCAGTTTCTTGCTGTGTTCGTTTGTGTTCATTCCAGCTTGTGTCACATGTGTCTGTTGTGCTCCCTCTCATCTCACAATGCCTGATTGCCCACTAAGGGGGTCCCAATGATGATTTACTTTTGTATGGCACTGTGTCCACATCTGTGTCGCTGTGGTTCAGCCCCCCTCATGTGTTGTGTAGTTGCCTGGGGATACTGAGACACACACACACATGCTGTGTCAGATGTGCAGTGTGAGGTTGCCTGTTTGTGTTTGTGCATCTGCATCAGTGCATTGGTATTGCCGTTGTGGGCCATTGGCTGATTGCTGTTTTTGTGATTTGCCCTGCTGTCCCTGTGAGTCATATCACATCATTCTGAACATTCATCCTGGTTGTTAGGTGCCATTGCTGGCATGGAATGGGAGTTTGTGACCTGAAACCTACAGTCTACACAGGTTGTTTTGATTAGTGTGTCTATTTTCTGAGACGTGTGTATGCTTTGTGATGGTCACTCCTGCTTTTGTGTCATTGTACACTGTATGCATGGTCAGCCCCCATGTGTGGTGCTTGTCTGCACATGGCCGAGAGTATGTTTTGTTTTCACAGCACTGTTAGCCTCACCACATCTCTGTGGGTATGGGACACAACCACTAGTTTGCCCCAAAAGTGTTTCATGTGTTGGGACCAGGAATCTTACATGCTGTTTGGCATTTGCAGCTTTGACCATGATGACACTTACCTTTTGGTCACTGTGATGAGGGGGAGTTTAGACCTCATCACCACAATGCTCAGCATTTGCTGCAGTTTGGAACCCCACACTTAACTTTTGTTCTACACAGTGAGGGGGTGCTATTTTTACATTGACACAGTGCTATTGTGATGCTTGCCTTGTGTAGGCCACACTCATTTTTTGGTCACACATGTGCTGGTAGTTACATTGTATGTTCGAAGTCATAATCACTGTTGTGGACATTTGTCACAGACTACACACTGTTGTCATGATGTTAGGGGGGATGTATTTTGCTGACATACCTAATGTTGGAGTATGATGTATGTGTTGCGCATCACCCATCCTATGGGTGGGGGTGGCAGTAGTGCTGGGCAACATAAGCCCTATAAGTGGGGGTGGCAGTAGTGATGGTCAACACGAGCCCTATGGGTGGGGTTGGCAGTAGTGCTGGGCAACAGGTCCCCTATGAGTAAGGGTGGCAGGGGTGATGGGCAACAGGTCCCCTATGAGTGGGGGTGGCAGGGGTGATGGGCAACATAAGCCCTATGAGTGGGGGTGACAGGGGTGATGGGCAACAGGTCCCCTATGGGTGGGGGTGGCAGTAGTGTTGGGCAACATAAGCCCTATGAGTGGGGGTGGCAGTAGTGCTGGGCAACAGGTCCCCTATGAGTAGCGGTGGCAGGGGTGATGGGCAACGGGTCCCCTATAGGTGGGCGTGGCAGTAGTGATGGGCAACATAAACCCTATGAGTGAGGGTGGCAGTAGTGCTGGGCAACAGGTCCCCTATGAGTGGGGGTGGCAGTAGTGCTGGGCAACAGGTCCCCTATTAATAGCGGTGGCAGGGGTGATGAGCAACAGGTCCCCTATGGGTGGGCGTGGCAGTAGTGCTGGGCAACATAAGTCCTATGAGTCGGGGTGGCAGTAGTGATGGTCAACATGAGCCCTATGGGTGGGTGTGGCAGTAGTGCTGGGCAACAGGTCCCCTATGAGTAGGGGTGGCAGGGGTGATGGGCAACATAAGCCCTATGAGTGGGGATGGCAGGGGTGATGGGCAACATAAGCCCTATGAATGGGGGTGGCAGGGGTCCCAGAGGGGTTTGAGGAAACATCTCCCACTCAGTTCGTGGTGACCTGGCTGTAGTCCTGGATCCCAGATGATGAACTATTTGCCTGCTTTGCCAGAGCGGGCTCATAGATCCTTGTGTCGAAACCACCTCTAGGGCCTCCCTCGTTCCCCAGTATTGCCCATAACTTCAATTTTTTTAATTGCAATGTCATCCTCAGGGCTTCTCAGAAGCAAGAAGCCCTGCTCACCAAGCAGCCAAGGTGATGGTCTTCATGGACCATAGACTAAAACTTCAGCAAGAGAGACCCATCTTCCTGGAAGGCAAGAAATACCTGCAAGGACTTCAAATCCAATACATGCTACTTTTCTTGTCAAGCCATCTACCAAATTAAAACCGTCTTCTTATTTGATTCTCCGGAGACTGCCTGGGAGGGGTTGGTAGAGAGATACAATCTTCGTAAAGAGCTGCCACTCTCACCCACACGCCAAGAGGGCAATGCTAAGATTTGAGGATGGACTCAACTACTGCAAAGATCTTGGTGTACGGGCAGGGTTATCGCTCTGCTGTCAGCCCTAGGCCAGCTTTAGACTTCGACGTCAAAGGTCCTTGGATCCTGAACCCCTTGACAGATAATCACCCTTCCCATAAATTAGAGAGACAGCATGACCTCCCACAGACTTCCTTGGTTCCCCTCTGGATCCATTGATTCTGACAAGAAGAGGAGGTACATTCCACAACCTGTTGAAGTACCCAAATTTACTTTTTTCTTTTCTGGATTGCATTTTGATTGATAGTTAAGTGCATGGTGCTGAGGAACAGAGTTGGGGTGTGGTCACCCGGTTGGCAGCAGTTCCTAGTTTATTCGACAACAGAAATATCATGTTCTCTACTGCATGGGATTGGGAGAGGAGTGTTCTGTCTATTTTGTTTTTTAGTCATTGTTTTCTTCTCACATTGTATGCAGATGCCATTCCATGCTTCCAAGGCTGCACCTGAACACTACACGTCTACCTCTCCAACGCACCGCCAGGGTACACACTTGTCCACATGACTGATCCAAATAACAATAGGCTGGAGGCACTGTCCTCCTCTTGATATGGTATGTTAATGGTATTCTGTATTTGGTGAAGAAGAGAGCAGTACCGAAGGCAGCTAAATATTAGAAAAAAGATATACTTCTTTTCACACAAACACGTTTAGCAGGGATTAAGTGTTCTGTCCTAGCCAGGATCGGCTACCCTCAAGTGCTCCACATAGGCTTCACTAGAGGGCTGTGGGGTGTAGCTATCCTAATCCACGATAGATTGCCTGTAACAGTCATGAAAACCTGGTTCGACAACCAGGGCTGATATATGGCATTCCTGGCCTCCGCTACTGCCATCCCGTTGTGGTGGATAGTGTCTATGCTTTTCCACCACTTACAAATAACTTTCTTAAACTATTTTGGGCATTAGCAGAGCAGTTTCTGGTAGTGCCTTGGGTGCTCTCCGGGGACTTGAATAAGTAGTTGGCTGGGGAGTAGGCAGATCCTCTCAGATTAAAGGAGGAAGCCTGACACCCTCTCGTCTAGCAAGATTCATAGAACCCACGTGCCTGTATGATGGACGGAGAGCTCTACACACCCAGCAAAAGGGATACACTTATTGTTCAGGGGCACACAAAGAGGTCCATTAGGATGGTGGGCGGAAAATCACCCCGACCACCATGGAAGCGGATAACAACCGCCCGCTGGCACTGTGGGAAAACCGGCGGCCAAATTAGGATTAACCGCCCAAAAAATCCGACCACGGCGGAATGAGGCCAAGAAAAACCACCCGTAGCGGGCGGAGATGGCCAAAATCCGACTGCGGCGGCCAGAATCGTGGCAGAAAAACACCAACCCGCCACAAGTATACCAGAGACACCGCACTGGAAATTAGGATATCCCCGACGGTCCCGCGGTACGTACTGCTGTCTCCGACCACCGTGGTCGCACAATGGGATAATTGGAAGAGCCAGCGTAAGAGCTGAAGCACAGTCACCTTGGTGGACGAACTGTAAAAAATATGGCAGATGAAGCCAAAACCCCACAAGAAGGCCAAAAAGTGCACACAGAAAACTAGCCATGTCCCCCAAATACACAAAACACACCCCAAAGACACAACCACATGGCAAAATGAAAAATACAAATCCCAGGACAACACACCTGTCAGCAACACCCCAATTGGACACACCCACATTGCTGAGTATAAAACCAGCCCCTTCCCTGACCACAATCCCTTGCAAAACTCCGGTCAAGAAGGGACACATACCCCAGCTGAAGGAGAGGCAAAGAACACAACATCAGTAGCCACACCACACAGCACCACCACCACCTCCACACCAGCACAACTAAACTCCCTGCACAACACATACCATACACAGCACAGCCACAACCACCACTCACACTCCTGCACCCACAACCACTTTGCACACCACACACCATGGCCACACAGAAAATGCCCAAATTCACTGAGAGTGAGTTGAAGGTCATGGTAGATGAGATAGTCAGAGTGGAACCACAGCATTTTGGTACCTGGTCCAACAGACACCATTAGCCACAAGGACACAAATGTGGGCAAGGATAGTCCAAATGGTCAATGCAGTAGGGACCACCCCAAGATCAAAAAAGGAGATCATGAAGCGTTGGCATGATCTGAAGAGGGTGGTTAAGGAGAGGAGGAGCAAGAACCGTGAGCTGGCTCAGAGAACTGGCGGTGGCCCTCCCATTCCACCAAAACCATTCATACAATGGGAGGAGAAGGTGCTTGCCTTACTGCATCCAGGGAGTCTCACAGGAGTAGCTGGGGGAGTGGAGGCTTGTAAGTACAAACAAATGACTACTGCCACTCTGCTATGTACTGTCTTTCACAACTACAAAGCTACACCACCTAGGGCATATACCATCCATCTGCACCACACACTCACAAAAACATGGCTCACATTCACCCACTCCCATTCACCCCAAACGTAGCTACCAACATTACCACGGGGGCATGTGTACAGACAGACAGCACTACAACTCCCACCAGGCCCCCTAGCCCCCAGCATCAACAAGATGGATCCCTCCCCCCACCCCACCCAGAAGCATGTGTCAGCCATTAAACAACCCACATGAAACTTACAGGTAGGTAGCCATCTTCCCTGGGAGGGTGTCTGGTGGTGGGGGCCTGCACCACTACTACCACCATACCCCCTGGCCCCCTGCATCAGCAAGATGGATCCCTCCCCCCACCCCACCCAGAAGCATGTGTCAGCCATTAGACAACCTACATGAAACATACAGGTAGGTAGCCATCTTCCCTGGGAGGGTGTCTGGGGGTGGGGGCCTGCACCACTACTCCCACCATGCCCCCTGTCCCACAGCCTAGTAAGATGGATCTCACACACCACCCCACCCAAAAGCATGTGTCAGCCATTACATCACCCTCATCAAACTTACAGGTAGGTAGCCATCTTCACAGTGAGGGTGTTTGTGGCTGGGAGGCCTGCACTACTACTTCCAACATTCCCTCTGTCCCACACCTGAGCAGGATGAAGCACTCCCCCACCCAGGAGCAGTTGGAAGCCATTGCAGTACACCAAACAAACTTACAGGTAGGTAGCCATCTTCACAGTGAGGGTGTTTGTGGGTGGGAGGCCTGTACCACTAATCCCACCATGCCCCCTGTATCACACCTGAGAAGGATGGAGCCCTCCCCCCCAGCAGTTGTAAGCCATTACATCACCCTCATCAAACTTACAGGTAGGTAGCCATCTTCCCTGGGAGGGTGTCTGGGGGTGGGAGGCCTGCACCACTACTCCCACCATGCCCCCTGTCCCACACGTCAGCAGGATGGATCCCTCCCCACCCAGAAGCAGTTGGAAGCCATTGCAGTACACCAAACAAACTTACAGGTAGGTAGCCATCTTCCCTGGGAGGGTGTTTGTGGCTGGGAGGCCTGCACTACTACTCCCAACATTCCCTCTGTCCCACACCTCAGCAGGATGGAGCAATCCCCCACCCAGGAGCAGTTGGAAGCCATTGCAGTACAACAAACAAACTTACAGGTAAGTAGCCAGTACGTGCACCTACCCTTTTTTCACAAATGAAATGGTGCCATATGACAACACCAGCCCTCTCATTGCACAAAGAGGCATACCTACCCCATTTCCAAGCACAGTGTGCACACAGGTAAGCTAAGGAAACTGTCACAGCTACCAAAGTGTGACACACCATTGCACAAGTAGAAGAAAGTCAGGGCACAATCATGCACAGCACCTAGTTACATGTGCATCGCCATGGGGCAAGTGCAACAAGGACCATTCGAAAAATATGAAAGCATGTGTGGTGGCACAAATCAAGATATGCACATGACAGGACAAGGGTATGCAGGAGATGACAATGGCCAGTCCATGGCCAGATGTGACGTCTGCTAGGTCAGACAAACAAACAATGAGTTCTCAATTAAACACATGTTGCGCCAGGCCCTAGATGGCAAGAAGTCCCTGTAAACCTTAATTGTGCATGGGTCGCATGGTATGCCTTGACACCTCACACCATGGACAAGTAATGCCTGTACCACTGCATCATGTCAGGAAGCACAGTAGTGTACATAGTCAACAATGTGATGATATGTCAATTGTGCAGTGTACAAAAAGTGAATGACACACAGCTAACAAAAAGCTAATACAAAGCTTGCTGGGTGCACCACAATGACCATTTCACATCTGACCCACAGGTGACCAAGAACTCACTGCAGGGGACAACACCAGCAACCTTCAGAGCCAGTCTCCACTATCGGTACAAGGACTCTCGGATGTTGACTCCCAGGATTCCATGGACGATGAGCTTGAGGCTGGCCCATCTGGTGTGCCAGGGAGCAACCACAACATCTCCCTGCTGTCACAGCCTGTGCGGCCACCACCACCACCACCAGTGCTGCCTGCAACACCCTCCCTGTCCCAGAGGATGACCAGCACACACCACCGATGGATGAGGGCAGGGAGAGGATGCGGATGCCCCCAGTGGTGAGGCATCAGGTCTGTGGCAGCAGGGCAGGTGGGAGGGGCAGGGTCACCCAGGGACACCAGGAGGCTGGGACCCCCTCCCTGGAACACATCACCAGAGTCCTGGGCGCATACATAAAAATATGTACTTTTGTATAGCGCATGTATCACCAGAAAGTCTCAAGGCGCTGAATAACAGATGTATATTGTTACCCAACTCAATGGTACTCATTTTATCGACCTCAGACGGATGAAAGGCTGAGTGGACCCGCCGGGATTAGAACCTGTGACCATGAGGTCAAACACAGGCTCCTACAGTGGATGCATTTGTCCACTGCGCCACCAGACCCGGCATACGAATAGGACCAGGGACGAATGGGCCGGTCAGACAAACTGTTGCATGAGCTCATCCTGCTGATGAGGTCCATCGACACCCGCTTGGGACAAATCGTGGACCTCTTGGGCCAACAAGTGGTAGTACTGAGGGATAGGCATGCGCCACAGACAACACCTCCACCTCCCTCTGGTGGGCCGCACAATGACAGTTCTCCATCCTCCCCTGTGCCCACAGAGAGGGGTTTGTCCTCAGACCCCACTGGCCCTGCAGCAGGGCCCCCCCCCCTACCAAACGATGAAGGGGGTGTCCCAAGAAGACCCTGGGAGTATCTGGAGGCCAAGCACCTGCCAGACGCCATTCACGAAGCCAGCCATGATGGCAACCCTCTCCACCACTGCATTGACTTTTTGGACTGTCCTTCCCCACACTGCCTTGTGAATGGCATCTGTCTGTTGGACTGGGTCACCAGAGCAATGTGGTGACTACTTGACTATCTCATCTACCACAACTGTCAACTCACTGCTCCACCCCACCCCCCAATGGAAATGTACAACCCCTCGCATCTCACCATTGTAAATAAAATATCCTCACACACATGTTGTCGTGTCTGCTCCGTCTTTATTGCAGGTTGTACAGTCTTCAACATGATCACAATGTAGCAGGAGCATGGGCTGTATGTAGGCAAGGAGAAGTCGAAGGCACCTAGGGAAACACAACAGAACAACTGTCACTCGTCTGGGTGTGGCATCACAGACATCACACAACCCCTACCATCAGGATAACCCAACATGCACATATCACAATGGCCACCAAGTGTCAACATACATGTCCTGTTGATATTCCCAAATGACATGTCCAACCACCACTGAGTCTACAACTAGCTGATGCTACATTTCTCACATGACCCTTCACGACAACAGCAATATCATCACAATGGGTATATTGCACATTGACACCCACCGTCAAGTGAAGTAGCTGTTCACGCAAGTCAACACTTTCCTCCTCTCCACTGTCCTCATCACCGGACACAGCTTGGTTTGCAGGCTGGGGCCTTGGGTCCTCACCATCATCCAGGAGCAGGGGAATCTCCTTGCAAATGGCTAGGTTGTGGAGCATGACACTACAATCCGACACACCTTGCTGGGCGAGTATGCCAGTGCACCTCCGGTCTTGTCCAGGCAGCGAAAATGTGACTTGAGCAGACCAAAAGTATGCTCCACCACAGGACGTGTCCTCCCATGGGCCTCATTGTAGCAGACTTCAGCCGGGGACCTGGGATTCTGCAGTAGGCTCAGCAACCAGGGACGGTTGGAATATGCAGAGTCACCTAGGTATGATAAACACAAATAGACATTGCAATGTCGCAGAGGCTCAGGGCAGCAGGTCACACACACAGCACGCCACACGACTAGGCATACTCACCCACAAACCATGCACGCTCGGGAAGAAGATTAGCCATCAGCTGGGGCACTATGCTCTTCTATAGGATGTAGGAGTCATGGGCCGAGCCTGGGAATTTGGCACACACGTGCGATATGGTCATATCTGCCAGGCACACCACCTGCACATTGATGGAGTGGTAATGCTTGCGATTGCAGTAAATTTGCTCACTTGCTTGTGGTGACACAAGGCCGACATGGGTCCAAGGGGATAGAACTCTCCCTTCACAGCTGGCAATTGAGCACCCCTCGGGAAATGGATGTATCTGTCCTTGTATAGCATCATGGTGGACAGTACATCACGCAGCACCATGCGGAACATCGGTTATGACATCCCACCAGCGCTGGCCACTGTCTCTTGGAACGATCCAGTGGCAAAAAAATGCAGGGCTGCCATCAACTTATAAGTAAGGGTGAAAGCTGTTGGATATGTCATGCGGGGCTGCAGGTGGGGCTCCAACAGATCACAAAGGGTTTGGAGGGTGGCTCTGTCCAGGCGGCATTTCCGTATGATCGCAACATCCTCCAGGTCCTCCAGCACCATCAAATGACGAGTCAAATTTGGCCTCCTCCTATTTGAGATGATAGTGGACACATCTCAATGCAATACATCATGAGATGTGCACAGTATACCACATTTTGGATGACACAACAACAACAATGACTGACATCTATAGTGAGTAACAGACCAGCTTACATGTAGGGACACCTTCATGTACACAAAGGCCACACCTGTCAACTTACACAAGACAAGTACCTCAAACACCACCTTTGTCAATGTGAATGCACATAGGGATATGGCCACATTTCACATGGGCATGCCTGGGAGTATAGCATCCAGCATATGTGTAACTAATCAAAACCACTGTCGCATACCTAGCTGCTGTACCTGTCACACCTTAATGTGTCATTACAACCTGGCACACATCCACCACACAATGACCACAGTTGGCGCTGGAATGACGAATGTGTTCATGAGCAGACATGAGAGGCAATGCAAAATAGATCATCATTCATTGAGACGAGCATCGCTGTGATTGTCACTGGACCTCAACACATTGACATGTGTACACATAGTACAGTCCAGAACAACACTGTCCTGCCTACACCAACATCAAATCCATAAGTGACATGTGAGTGGGTACAGGCCAATCTATGATACACACACACAAACATGGAATGTGTAGCCATCAGTGGAGAAAATTGAACATTGGCATTGTGTGCACAATGACGTGCCATTGAACATGTTGGCACTGTGCACTGTTGATGTTTGACAGATGGCCATTGCCATTGTATGGCACCCAAATCGTGGTAGTTACCGCCGGGCCCGGCAGTGTGTCACCAGCACCCCCATTCACACAAGTGCGGTAGTGATAGGCATGGAGACGTGAGGAAATGGCGGTTGGCATGCTCCACCACCTGAATGGCGGAGCCTCGTGTCAATGTATGGCACCCAATTTGCGGTAGCTACCGCCTGTCCCCGGCGGTTTGTCACCAGCACACCCATTCACACAAGTGCGGTAGTGATAGGCATGGAGACATGTGGAAATGGTGGTAGGCATGCTCAGCTGCATGAATGGCGGAGCCTCGGGTCAATGTATGGCACCCAATTCGCGGTAGCTACCGCCTGGCCCCAACGGTGTGTCACCAGCACATCCAATTCACACAAGTGCGGTAGTGATAGGCATGGAAACATGTGGAAATGGCGGTCGGCATGCTCCGCCACTAAAATTGCGGTAGTGCACTCCGGGCCCCTGCGTTTTGTCACCGCCATGGAGCATGCCCTTACAGCCAATGAGAGCCACGATTGTGGTGGCATGATGCAATTTTGAAGATCGCGGTAGGTGTGCTCCGCCACCTCGGAGGCGGTCATTGGATGCATTTGAAAGATGCACCATCGCAGTAGCGTGCCCCGGGCCCCAGCGTTGTGTCACCGCCATGGAGCATGCCCTTACAGCCAATGGGAGCCATGATTGCAGTGGCATGATGCAATTTTGAAGATCGCGGTAGGTGTGCTCCGCCACCTCGGAGGCGGTCATTGGCTGCATTTGAAAGATGCACCATCTCGGTAGCGCACCCCGGGCCCCAGCGTTGTGTCACTGCCATGGAGCATGCCCTTACAGCCAATGGGAGCCATGATTGTGGTGGCATGATGCAATTTTGAATATCGTGGTAGGTGTGCTCCACCACCGCGGAGGAGGTTATTGGATGCATTTGAAAGATGCACCATCGCAGTAGCGTGCCCCGGGCCCCAGCGTTGTGTCACCGCCATGGAGCATGCCCTTACAGCCAATGGGAGCCATGATTGCAGTGGCATGATGCTATTTTGAAGATCGCGGTAGGTGTGCTCCGCCACCTCGGAGGCGGTCATTGGCTGCATTTGAAAGATGCACCATCTCGGTAGCACACCCCCGGCCCCAGCGTTGTGTCACTGGCATGGAGCATGCCCTTACAGCCAATGGGAGCCATGATTGTGGTGGCATGATGCAATTTTGAATATCGTGGTAGGTGTGCTCCACCACCGCGGAGGAGGTTATTGGATGCATTTGAAAGATGCACCATCGCGTTAGTGCGCCCCGGGCCCCAGCGTTGTGTCACCACCATGGAGCATGCCCTTACAGCCAATGGGAGCCATGATTGCGGTGGCATGATGCAATTTTGAAGATTGGGGTAGGCGTGTCCCGCCACCGTGGAGGCGATCATTGGCTGCATTTGAAAGGTGTACCATTGCGGTAGCGTGCCCTGGGCCCCAGCGTTGTGTCACCTCCATGGAGCATGCCCTTACAGCCAATCGGAGCCATGATTGCGGTGGCATGATGAAATTTTGAAGATCGCGGTAGGTGTGCCCTGCCACCGCGGAGGCGGTCATTGGCTGCATTTGAAAGACGCACCATCACAGTAGCGTGCCCCGGGCCCCAGCGTTGTGTCACCGCCATGAAGCATGCCCTTACAGCCAATGGGAGCCATGATTGCGGTGTCATGATGCAATTTTGAAGATCGCGGTAGGCGTGCTCCGCCACCGCGGAGGCGGACATTGGATGCAATTGAAAGAGGCAGACCTGGACCACCAATTGCTGCAGCTTGGCACCTTTGAAACGACCCCAGGGGGCTACATATGTGTGGGAGTGAGCCTCACATTTCCACTGCTCCAAGAGTCTGCTGCCTGAGACCCCTCACCTGCTCGTGCCTCCAGGGACTGTTGCCTGAGACCCCTCACCTGCTGCTGCCTCCAGGGACTGCTGCCTGAGAACCCGCACCTGCTGCTGCCTGCAGGGACTGCTGCCTGAGAACCCTCACCTGCTGCTGCCTCCAGGGACTGCTGCCCTCACCACCCAATTCCGCCGCTGTTGTCTCATGTCCACAGTGATGGCAAGGACAGAGAAGATCCGTGCCAGTCCCTTCACGAGAGAGGAGCTGGAGACCCTGGTAGACGAGGTGCTCACACAGTACCCAAGGCTATATGGTGCCCCAAATGTCGTGGTAAGTCTTCAACAGTGGTGGGGTAGGGCAGGTGGGCCACACATGTAGTTGGACTGATGCAGTATGTGCCTGGGAGTGTGGGGTAGTGTCATGCACTGCCTGACATGCCGTCTCCAGTGGGAGGGAGTGTGTACCCAATGCCACAGCTTTCCCTCCCTGCACATGTATGTATGAGTGACCTGTGTTGTGTTGTCAGCCATACAGTGACACCGAAGGTTGTTCATGCTGTAGTCAAGACAGTGATTGCTTGGCTGAATGGCTGTGTGTGCCCCTCTAGTCCATCTCAGTGTGAGCCTAGCTGGTCTGCACAGTCCCCGCCTACAAAGACAAGGACACCTCACTCAACTTACAGAGTATGACATCAGACTTTTCACATTGCACTCCAGCTATGGGCCATCTAGCACTGTATTTTCACACAGCTGCCCTTGTGAATGGCATTTTGTATTTGTGTGATCATGTCCCTCAATGTGACCACCATGACACATTCATCTATTCACAGGACAGGGAAATTGATGGCTGCGCTGTCTTGGACACAGTGAGTCCACCCCCAAACACAGGTTAACATGTGATGTATGTGTTGCTCAAGCAAACAATGGACTGGAGATGTGGGCAGGCTATATGGGTGTTTCAGTGCTGGCATCCTGCATGTGTGTGAGAGGTGCAGGGACTGTGTTCCCCCTCACACCTGCATGCTTTAACATCAGCTTTTCCCATGCAGGGGTCCCATGTGGGCTGTACTATAGTCTCTGATTGACCTATCGCTGGATATGTGATGATGTTGTATCTTGCTGCCATACTGATAGATGTCGGTACATGGCACTGTGTCCCTGATCATTTCTCCCTCTTGTCTCCCATGCCTGCAGCTCAAGGTACACCAGCGTAAGGCCGTGTGGCAGGCCATTGCAGCGAAGGTGCGAACCCTGGGGGTCTCAAACCAACAGCGCACGCACTGCCACAAGAGATGGGATGACATCAGCCGGCTGGCAAAGAATGTGGAGGAGATGACCCTGGGGCTGCTTCCTCGCACTGGGCATCTGGCACGGAGAAGCATTACACTACTAATGGGGCACATCTTGGTGGTGACACAGCCTGAACTGGATGCACATTTGAAGGAGCATCAGCAGCAAGCCAGGGGTGAGCATTTGGAGAGTCTGACTTTGGCTGGGAGTGGCTGCATGTGTACAGAGCCTGTGCCAGCGCTGGCCTCTGTGATGTTGGTAGTGTGATGCTGTTGCATGTAAGTGGCTGCTGGCCTGGGTGCCTGTGGCATGCATTTGCCCTACCTGTACTTACAAAGGTGATTTGGATGCTGAGCCTTCACATTACATTCTGAGTTGTGCTCTTCAGGTTTCTTCTGCATTGGTGTAGTCTTGGGAATCCCATGGGAGGGAATGGCAGTGTGCCCAATCTGACTGTGCGTACATCAATGCGCCCATTGCATGCACCCATATTGGGGAGACCTACACTTCTTACAGCAATGTGCAGCATTATATTGTCCCCAAGGAACGACATGGTGGGTGGCATGGGCTAATGTCCATTGTGGACTGTCATGTTGTAGTCTGGGTCTTTGTTGTCCACTCCTGTTCCATCCAGTTCATTGGCAACAAGTAGTGTGCCCCCATCATGTCCCTAGGTGTGCTAAGAACTAGTTGTGTGTCTGTTTGAACAGAGCCACAAGCAGAGTGTTGTGCTGTATGGTCATCACATGGCTCACTCATGCCTGAGTTTCCTGTTTCCACGCACTGCTTGAGTCTATGTGGTGAGTTGGCACGATGTGATTGCACAGGGTGGTGTGCAACATGTAGATTTGGTCAACTTCTGTCATGCATTGCTTGCATATGTTTGTTCTGTTGCTGCCACTGACCTGACCCTACATATCTCTCTCTCATGCAGCATCACCTGTGGTTACGGAGGGACAGGAGACAGACACAAGTGGGGGTGAAACTAGCACCACAGCTGCCCAGGAGCCCAGTGACACAGATGTCACCAGTGCCTCAGAGGGGGATAGAAGTCTGCTGGAGGAGTCCCAGTCTGACACGCAAAGCACCACATCATCCGATGCCTCCATGTTGGAGGGCACTGGGAACAGGGACTCAGCATCGACTTCCACCACACAGCGGCCATTGCCCACCCTCCCAGCCACTTCCGCTGGTGCTGCCTGTGTCCGCCTCAGTAAGAGGGGAAGAGTGTCCTTCACCCCTGGCACCGCTGCCCCTGCCCCTGTCCCCCCTGCTGCCATCAGTGCTGAGTCTGTGGACCTTTTGCGCCAGCTGTGTGTAGGCCAGACAGCTCTTCTCAATGCCTTCATTGACCAGGACATGAAATTGCCCCATTTGGTTGCTTTCACAGAGGGCATACATTACGACATGGGTGGGCTGCACCGGACAGTCCAGGCTTTGTCATCAACAATGACGTCTGCCCTGCAACAGGCACATACTCACAGTCCAGCTCCAGTTCCTTTGTCCTCCCCCCTGGCAGTGGCCACATCTGACGATAGTGACCACGGACCACATACATCAAAGTCACGATACAGCACATGGAGCACACAGCAGCAGCAACCCAAGCGATTCCGGGCGCAGACACCATCCCCACAGAAGACCACAGGCACCCCGGAGCGTAGGGAGAAAAGCCAGTCAGGAGACACCAGTGGACAAATAGCAAAGCAGCAGACCTCAGGCACACATGCCTCAGTGGCATCCCCTTCCAAGGACTCTCCTGCGCCTAAAGCATCGCGCAAAGATAATCGTACAGTGTCTGTGCCCACCAAGGAGGTGGTGCATGCCAAGGGTACACCTAGGAAGGGCTCCATGGCAGTATCACCATACCACCTCGACTACCATTCCAAGCCCAGTGAAGCAGGGGCAGAAGGGGACTGTAGGGGTAACACCTAGTAAACAGGGGAAGGGGGGCAGAGGCGAAGCAAGGCAAAGCGTTCCCCTGGGTCCAGCACATCACCAGAGGGGCTGCCAGCGCATGCACCTGCCACAGCAGTGGTGGTTGGTGTGTCTTTTGTGCCCACACCACTTCCCATTGATCCACAGTCAGTCAAGCCATTTAGGATCCCCAAGAAGTGGAAGGGCAACCCTCCACAATCTCCCAGCCACACTGTGTCTCCCGTCTGCATGACTCCACCTCCATGTGCCACTACACCACCTGGTCCAAGCAGCCCTCCGGCTTGCCAATCCACTGATAGCTCAACCTCAGCTGTTCCGCTCTCTCCCCCGTCAAGTGCCCCGACAGTCCCCAAGACACATCCAGCTTCCAGTCCGCCTGACAGCCAAGTCTGAGTGTTAGTCACCCTCACACACCTGTCTCTCACACAGGTGGGCCTGTACTGCACATTGTTGCCCCCTGACTGTGTTGCTGACCATGGAAAGTTACAGTCGCACACATTCCCTGTGCAGCTTCTCATGGACTCAGTCTGCACCCTGGACTGGCCCCTGGCCCTGTTGCTTTTTGCTGTGTTGAACTCTTCCCTCTGCAGCTTCTCATGGACTCAGTCTGCACTTTGTCCTGCCCACTGGCCTTGTTGTTCACTGCTGTGTTGGACCCTTCCCTGTGCAGCTTCTCATGGACTCAGTCTGCATTTTGTCCTGCCCACTGGCCTTGTCGTTCAGTACTGTGTTGGACCCTTTCCTGTGCAGCTTCTCATGGACTCAATCTGCACTTTGTCCTGTCCACTGGCCCTGTTGCTCTTTGCTGTGTTGGACCCTTCCCTGTGCAGCTTCTCATGGACTCAGTCTTCACTTTGTCCTGTCCACTGGCCTTGTCGTTCACTGCTGTGTTGGACCCTTCCCTGTGCAGCTTCGCATGGACTCAGTCTGAACCAGTGGTGGCTGGTATTAAGGGGCGTGAGGGGTGTTGCCCTCCCAGCTTCGGGGTGGAGAAAAGGGCGAAAATAATTAACATCACATGGAGCATTTTGCCAGCTTTAAATCGTGGCATGCTCACTGCTTCATGCCCCACTTGACCACTTCTACCCTAAGAAAGTAACATTTTAATATCGTTTTTAGAGGTCGGATCCTTGGACGAGAGTGCTCTCCTGCACATGTGCTGAACTGGGCGAGGATAATTCCTCGCCCTCGAGGCACAAGCGAGGAGAGTCACATTATCCTGAGGGGAGTGGCTGCACCAAGCAGCAGTGAATGGGACCCCAAAGTGTTCTCTCGGCTTGATTACTTGGTTTGACATTGATGCACACGCGGCCCTTGCGACAGAAAAGGGGGCAATGCAAGGCACCCTCCTAAAACACCTGTTGTACAAGGGAGCACTACCCGAAAATCTGCCACTAGCCACGACTGCGACAATCACAAAACCCTTGGGTGTACGGAACACTTAATGAAAAAAACACTGTGATGGAGGACACTGTTAACATAGTTCTCAAACCTCCAGGGATTTAAACCATGGGGCATAATTGGCATCTCCAAATTGGGCAATATCTAGTCGGGCAATATAATGAAATCCTTTTCAGACCTACAGACAGAATACGATTTAGACTGCACACAATTTTTTTTAGATGCTTACAGTCTGACACTCTCACACCTTACCTAGGGGACCTTATAGATATATCAGAATACAGTAACCAGGATGCCAAATTCTAATTAGACATACTGACCAAACTGTTTAAGAGATGCTTGGGAGGTATACTTGTGACAACTCTCTGAGGATGACTGGAGAGGAGCATGCGCCTCCCCCCCACAAACCAGCCATAGGCCTGCATTTTACACTTATACAAAGAAAATTCCTCCTCCTCCAAAGGTTGTACTATACATGAGACAGGCTCTGGAGAATGAGTGCCATTGCCTCACCACACTGTCTACAGTGCGAGACAGAGAGGGTAGACCTTTTCCACAGATTCTGTGCATGTGTAAGGCTGAAAACACTCTGGGAGGAGGTGATGCCGTGCTTGGGGATCATGTTAGCCTGGACCCCAGTGGCGGCTGCTATTAAGGGGCGTAAGGGGCGTTGCCCTCCCAGCTTCGCAGTGGAGAAAAGGGAGAAAATAATTAACATCACATGGACCATTTTGCCAGCTTTAAATCATGGCATGCTCACTGCTTCATTCCCCACTTGACCACTTCTACCCTAAGAAAGTAACATTTTAATATCGTTTTTAGAGGTCGGACCCTCGGACGAGAGTCCTCTCCTGCGCATGTGCTGAACTGGGCGAGGATAATTCCTCACCCTCGAGGCACAAGCGAGGAGAGTCACATTATCCTGAGGGGAGTGGCTGCACCAAGCAGCAGTGAATGGGACCCCAAAGTGTTCTCTCGGCTTGATTACTTGGTTTGACATTGATGCACACGCGGCCCTTGCGACAGAAAAAGGGGCAATGCAAGGCACCCTCCTAAAACACCTGTTGTACAAGGGAGCACTACCCGAAAATCTGCCACTAGCCACGACTGCGACAATCACAAAACCCTTGGGTGTACGGAACACTTAATGAAAAAAACACTGTGATGGAGGACACTGTTAACATAGTTCTCAAACCTCCAGGGATTTAAACCATGGGGCATAATTGGCATCTCCAAATTGGGCAATATCTAGTCGGGCAATAGAATGAAATCCTTTTCAGACCTACAGACAGAATACGATTTAGACTGCACACAATTGTTTTTAGATGCTTACAGTCTGACACTCTCACACCTTACCTAGGGGACCTTATAGATATATCAGAATACAGTAACCAGGATGCCAAATTCTAATTAGACATACTGACCAAACTGTTTAAGAGATGCTTGGGAGGTATACTTGTGACAACTCTCTGAGGATGACTGGAGAGGAGCATGCGCCTCCCCCCCACAAACCAGCCATAGGCCTGCATTTTACACTTATACAAAGAAAATTCCTCCTCCTCCAAAGGTTGTACTATACATGAGACAGGCTCTGGAGAATGAGTGCCATTGCCTCACCACACTGTCTACAGTGCGAGACAGAGAGGGTAGACCTTCTCCACAGATTCTGTGCGTGTGTAAGGCTGAAAACACTCTGGGAGGAGGTGATGCCGTGCTTGGGGATCATGTTAGCCTGGACCCAGTGGCGGCTGCTATTAAGGGGCGTTGCCCTCCCAGCTTCGCACTGGAGAAAAGGGAGAAAATAATTAACATCACATGGACCATTTTGCCAGCTTTAAATCATGGCATGCTCACTGCTTCATTCCCCACTTGACCACTTCTACCATAAGAAAGTAACATTTTAATATCGTTTTTAGAGGTTGGACCCTCGGACGAGAGACCTCTCCTGCGCATGTGCTGAACTGGGCGAGGATAATTCCTCGCCCTCGAGGCACAAGCGAGGAGAGTCACATTATCCTGAGGGGAGTGGCTGCACCAAGCAGCAGTGAATGGGCTTCAAATGGGGCACTTCTGACGTGGCCCTGGGCGCGGTCAGCAGAGCCTCATACACTTTAAGGGGAAGGGGTGGGGCTGGCCGACAGCAACACAGTGTAGTGGGTGGGAACGATTAGCACTGCTTTCGTCTTTGCACTGTTAGGTGGCTTTTTCATTGGATAATGGAAGCTGCTGGGAGGTGGTTACTGAGTTTAGTTCAGCTATTCCGGGATTTGTCACGTTTTGACTGACTGTTTATTATGGCGCGCAACGCAACAAACGGACACCATCAAGCTGCTCCAGTTGATATAAATTAACCCCCAGGGCTACAGGCACCAGTAGCAGCAGTTTGAAAAAGAAAGGCCATGCCTGCAGCCACGATAAAGGAGCGCACAGCACGAGGGAAAGGAATTTAAAGAAACACTGCCGGTAAGATTGATAAATAAATTGATAAATTGATTTTTGTTTTAAGGGTCTCACTCTCTTCCAGTCGACACTGAGTCGACAAGAGGGGCCGATGGGCACTGCGAGGGAAAGCCTCTTCATGTTAGGGTTGGAATAATTTCTCCACATCACCTCTTCTCACACTGCATATATAATTTCAGTTGCTCACATACTTAAAAGGAGCCGCAAACCAGCCACCACAGCCCAGTGTGCCAAAATATCTACAGTATGGTTTGCTGCCGAAATATGCCAGCCATGGCATATTCGTTAAGCATAGTAACGGCCTTCGCCCTTAGTCGCCTTGATTTTATGTAATTGTGTTTCGTTTCTCAGAAATTTAAACAGGGCTTCCCAGGCAATAATCCAAATTAAAAGCAGGGAGCCCCCGCTGCACTCTACATGGTGACACTCAGATCTCGGCGCTCGTGGCCCGGGCCCTTTTCAACACCCCGCTTGTTACTTCAGGGAAACATGTTTGTAAATCAAAAACAACAGGAAAAGCAGAGATGCATCCGTTACCGAGCACAACAATCTCGGGTCTTGGCTTAATGGCAGCAAGGCCTAGCCTAATAACATCAAAATACCAAAAAATGTGCCAGTGCTGCACTTTATTCAACAGAGACTTTCACAATGTGTATTGACTCAAACAATATCACTGACAACTTCTTTTTCAGTTGGATTTAATCAAAAAGATTCTTTGAATTACATTAAATTTCTCTTACAAAATACATTCCACAAACCTAAAAGCACGTCTCACAAAAATGCCCACATTGCTGTTTAAACATTTTGTTTTCTTTTACATTTGTATAACACCACCTTTCGTATCAAACCAACATAACCATGCAACTCTCTTACTCGCTATTCACTCATACACAATCAACCACATTCATATCCGCTTGACAATTTCAAAAAAACTAAATTATATTAAATAAATATACAAGAAAAGGCCATCAACATGAACACATTAATCGTGATTTTTGCACAATAAACTCTGCTTTTTGTTTTGACAAGTAGATTGGCCTTAAGGATTAAGGTCTACGCGTTTCGAATCCCTTTTCCTTGCTGGGACTCTCATCAGGACCAATCTTCACTGTAAGAAACAAACAAAACTTTTGTTTACCTAATGGCCTGACCAAACCGACCTCTAGCCTCAGTGGGTGCTCTTATAGCTTACCTGCAACTTAATGCTGTCAAATACTCCAAAGGTATTTCAAGTCCAAACTCAACCTAAAAACGTAGAATTAAGAGCCAGTCGAAATTGAATCTAAAATGGCGGTACATGTCAAAAAGCAGTCACACCAAAGTGAAAAATGGGAGGGCAGTCTTACTTGAATTCTCAGATGGTGAATGGGGCCAGATTCATTCGCTGCGCGACTGATCTGTAAGTGGGT